>NC_090323.1:33088051-33186115 GCF_040869045.1 Eurosta solidaginis
AACCCATTGTATCATATGTGCTATTTTTAACACGTTTATATTAGCTTCACTTGTATATTTGTAACTCCCTAGGTTCGGCGGGCAAAGAGACCCATCTAGCGCAAATTATTGAAGACTAGCGGCAGTAAATTAAATAGCGCTACAAAACGAGTTGTACTTAACAGCGGAGACCCGAACCTCTGTGCTACGATGCTATCAACATCAAATACCTAAGTGGATTATAGATTCTAAAAATAAATATTTAAAATCGTGTTTTTTAGTTTTTTAAACTATAATTGTTATTTATAAATAAAATGTAAAGCGCGATAAACTCCGAAGAGATTTTAGGCCAAGCTTCTCTTCCAATTTGCGTCGTGTTCGTTTTAATTTTTTCTACAAATTGGCGGGACGGGCCCTACTAGTTTTAAGCCGACTCCGAACGGCATCTGCAAGGCAGATGAGTTTTCACTGAGAGTTTTTCATCGCAGAAATACACTCGGAGTGTTTAACAAACACTGCTGAGGGGCAACCCCGCTTAGAAAAATCTTGTTTCTAAAATCTTTGATGTTGCTTTGCCCGGGGCGAGAACCCAGGATTCTCGGTGTGGTAGACGGAGCACGCCTTCATATCGAAAATCAACTTAGATGAGTATAACGCTCTTGTGAACTTTCCAAATATTTTGTATCTTTAGGAAAGCATTCATTTTTCGGAAAATCCTATAACCGAGGAAAATAGTTATTGAGATAAGGAAAAATGGTATTTCATATCTCGCCATAGATAAATGCTTCCCTTAACCTGGACAATTCATTTTCTTAAAAATTACACTGTTTTATTCCTTGTTTCCTATCCCCATGTTTTCTTTAAAATGGTAAAAATTGTAAATAAACTGCGTAGCAGTTAGTGCCCGTTTGTGGACTCATTAAGGCACACACAAGAGAAATCATAAAAAAAAAACGTGGGGAAAATCGTTATTGGATTCACTTCCCAAAACAATTACAGGCAAATTGTTTATACTCGTAACAAAGAAATTCAAGAGTCTCAACAGAGAGAACTTACGAACACTCACTTTTTACAATACGGTACACTATGTATTCTATGGTATCAAGTCTATCACGTTTTTGAGCTCGAGGATGAAAAGCCAGCTCACATTATCTGCGAATGCAACGCTCTAGCAAAGAAACTATCCCATCTACATAGGTAGCGCGACTCTTAATCCCCTGGTTAAAGTACTGTTCCCAACCATGCCGGGAATAATTAATGTGATCACATTAAACTTTCTAGGCCATACCGCCCTCCCCACCCCCTAGTTCCATGGTCAACTTGTTATCGCCAAGCCTCACCTGCTAAACATTTGCATGAGACATTCATATTTGAAAAGGATTCCACTCGCGAAGGTGAGGTTGCCCATTGGGTTGCGGTAGTTATGTAGATATTAAGCTTTGTATGGCGCTTATAAACCCCTTGCATCCTCGTGACATGAAGCAACGAGCCTGAAGGAGTACTTAAATACATAACAAGGCTTAACATAAAATAATAGGCTGAAGGATTAATTTTCCCTCAAATCAATAAAAATATTTTTACAAAGATAAGAAATTCTTATTCATTCAATTGAAGTTTTCCCCAATTGCAAGAAATTTGTGGAAATATTTTCCTCGTTTGAGGTAAATGTTTTTTGTTGTTTTTTTTTTTTTTTTTTTTTTTTTGAGTGTACATTTGCGTATATTCAGTAATATATATTAATTACTTACGTACATATATGCAGCAAGATTTGATGAAAATTTTTTTAAGAAACTTACCTGAAAAGAGAAAAAAAAATAGATTAGATTATGCTGGGGAAGACTGGGTAAAATTCGTTGTGCTTTCTTTGGTTATTTGTTAATTATTGGAAAAGTGCCACAAGTTCTTAGCAATTGCGCTGAAAATTACGTACAACAGTGCTTGTCCTCTGACAAGATTAAAAGCAAAGCCAGTAAGAAGTTGAGTATAGGTAAAGGACATTTTTAAGCTTGCAAAAGTTGCGGAACGCAAGGGGTGCTGGTAAGGATTAAGATATATGTTTAGGATCTATAAATTTGACATAAGCAGGTCGAAAAAGGTTTGATGGAAAAATTTCTGTACAGAATGCTCCAGAAAAATGGCAGGACTGAGGAAAGTCATACCTAAAGGAGACACAGTTAAGAAACCACGGGGAATGGTCACACATCAGCGAAGATTACCTTGATCATCTACTTAGTTCACACTCCCCACTAGAAGATGATGCAGAAGAATTGCGTAACAATGTCTACACTCCTAATACGGAAAGAGCAGTACCAGGATTGGTGACAAATGCTAAAACTAAATGGACAATAAAAACTTCTGCCAGGTTCAAATCGCAGTATGCAGATAAAATATTCTACGTTGTAGATAGCAGATAGAAGAACGAATGTAGAATGGCTAAGAGTAATCTTTGCGGGTTGCATAAAACTGAACCACGTCTCGCAATATTGTAGAACCATTCGAGTAGTGTTCATCCGAAAGCGCGAAGAACCAGTCATCTGCACCCGAAAGACTACAGGCCTATAAGTTTGATAACTCTTCAGCGTAAAACCCTAGAGAGATTAAGAAATGTATATATAAAACCAAATATGAAAGAAGCATTGTTCTCTTCATCACAATATGCTAATATAAAAGGCAAGGCAGTATTTTTCTGGACATTGTAGGGGCTTTCAAAAATGTCTCGAAATGAGGAACCATTAACATTCCCGACTCCATCTAAGTACAACTGGCCTTAACAAGTAAAACTGGCCTTAACAAATCGGTTGATCGGTTTCATATTAAGCAGTAGAATAATAACGTCGCAACGGGGGGTATGCGAGGCCACAAAATATTTAAACTGAGGAACGCCGCAATGCTGGGTATTTTTACTAACGCTGTGGACGCTGTCTATCAAGCCTATCCGGTTTGGCAGAGGACCGGTCAAACTCACGGCATATAACGCATCAGTCATCCAAAGCGGAAGATGTGTACCAACAATCCGCTTTCTTATGGATTATGTGCTTCGGATTGTACATGCCTGAGGATCTAGAGTCGCATTAACTGCTGCTTAAGGTATTCCAAATGTTGGGCAAAATAAAATTTGTTATACTCAGCTGAGCAGAGCTCACAGAGTATATTAACTTTGTTCGCATAACGTTAATTCGTAACGGTATAAATTAATCGAAATAGATATAGACTTCTATATATCAAAATGATCTGGGTGAAAAAAGAAATTCATTTAGCCATGTCCGTCCGTCCGTCCGTCTATCCGTCCGCCTTTAAACACGATAACTTGAGAAAATTTTGAGGTGTCTTGATGAAATTTGGTATGTAGGTTCCTAGGCCTCAGACCTCTATTTAAAATGAACGAAATTGGACTACAACCACGCCCACTTTTTCGATATCGAAAATTTCGAAAAACCGAAAAAGTGCGATAATTCATTACCAAAGACGGATAAAGCGATGAAACTTTGAAACTTGGTAGGTGCGTTGATCTTATGACGCAAAATAGAAAATTATAAAAATTTTGGACAATGGGCGTGGCACCGCCCACTTTTAAAATAAGGTAATTTAAAAGTTTTGCAAGCTGTAATTAGGCAGCCGTTGAAGATATCATGCTGAAATTTGGTAGGCACGTTACTCCTATTACTATATGTGTGCTAAATAAAAATTAGCGAAATCGGATGACGAAAACCCCCACTTAAAAAAAAAAATTTTTTTTAAGTCAAATTTTAACAAAAAATTTAATATCTTTACAGTATAAAAGTGAATTATGTCAACATTCGACTCCAGTAATGATATGGTGCAACAAAATACAAAAATAAAAGAAAATTTCAAAATGGGCGTGGCTCCGCCCTTTTTCGTTTAATTCGTCTAGAATACTTTTAATGTTAAAATAAGTCGAACAAAAATTTACCAATCCTTGTGAAATTTGCTAGGAACATAGATTCTATGACGACAACTGTTTTCTGAGAAAATGGGCGAAATCGGTTTTTGACGCAAAACATAACTTTAGAAAAAACTTTGTAAAATGGGTGTGACACCCAAGGAGTAGAAGGAAATGAAAAAGTTCTGCAGGGCGAAATCAAAAGCCCTTGGAATCTTGGCAGGAATACTTTTCTTGGTATGACATTTATAAATAAATTAGCGGTACCCGACAAAAGATGTTCTGGATCACCCTGGTCCACATTTTGGTCGATATCTAGAAAACGCCTTCACATATACAACTAAGGGCTACTCCCTTTTAAAACCCTCATTAATACTTTTAATTTGATACCCATATCGTACAAACACATTCTAGAGTCACCCGTGTTCCACCCTTATTGCGATATCTCGAAAAGGCGTCCCCTATAGAACTAGGGCACACTACGTTTTAAATAATCATTACCACCTTTCATTTGATACACAGGTCATGCAAACACATTCCAGGATTACCTTTGGTTCATTTTGCTAAATGGTGATTTTCTCTTATTTTGTCTCCAAAGCTCTCAGCTGAGTATGTAATGTTCGGTTACACCCAAACTTAGCTTTTCTTACTTGTTTCAGTGAAAATTTATTGAAAAATGTTGTTGATATTATAGCATTTCCAATTCTCTTTCCTTCTTCATCTTCCCCATGCCGTTTATGTTGCTTTCTTCTTTATAATACTCCACATATACCCCTTTAAGACTTCTCTCTCTTTAGCTTTCATTAACCTCCTCTTTGTCCACCTTTGCTCTTATCTTTAGCAAACTAGTAGTTGCTTTGAACAAATTTAATTTCACGCAAATGCCTCTAATTGAACGTTGTCGCAAAGCATTTTCACTTACTTTCCGCTAGCGTCATATATTTTGTATATATTCGGTAGCGAACTCGAACACAGCAGTTTCAAATTTTGTTAAATTTCTTCAACTAAGTTCCTAATTTTTCATTTTCAATAGTTGAAGGAAGAATTTTTCTCAAATTTGTTTCTAAACCTTTGACTTCATATCTTAAAAGCGTTTTGAAAAAAATTCTAAAATTCGAGAATAATTTACGAAAATTTTGAAATTTTATTTAGTTTTTTGAATTTTTTTAAGCATGCAGGTTTGTAGTCGAATCAGTTTTATGGCATTTTCTTTTCTGGAAGAAATTTTGCACTGGTGTTGCCCTCACTCTTGAATATTGTAGCTTGAAGCTCTGCAAAATATCTGAAATTGTAGGTAATAGTTTTCTTTTTCCTATTCAGAGTAAAATTCTTAGATAAATGAGTACTCGAACCTCTGAGAAAGGGAAGCAGTTATAAATATGTTTCTCAAAAGTTGCTTCGATATTTGAAATTTCTTTCCTAAGAGTTTTGGGTATCTTCTTCCATATTAAAAATTAGGCTATATGCCTCTCATTTACACAAAATCTGAAAAAAAGTTAAAAAAACCAATGCCAAAAACCTTTAAAATTTTATTTGTAAAACTATAACTTATTCGGCTGGAAAAGATCCCACTCAACAAAAATCTGAAAACTCTAAACGAATTGTGCAAAATTTTCAAATATAAAATATTCTCGAATTTTCGAATTTTTTTGAAAATATTTTTCAGATTTTACTTACACTGTTTCAATTAAAAAATCCATGCAAGTTTTTACTATAAATTAACAAGTAATGAAAACAAACTTAAGAAATAAGATAAAAAAAATTTACTGTAAATTTCTTGATCACTGCTTTACGTCGTTTGCTTTAAACTGGTATAGAACCATTTACTTTAATTTGGTTCAAACACTTAATTACCCTCAATGCCATTCCTGTTAACACACAAAGCTAATAGCAGAGTTCAAAAATTTTATGAATGCATCCAAGCTGCATTTAAAATAAAGACATTTCCACAACTATTCATACAAAACGACTGAGCACATTCATGGCTTATCATAATGTTATAAAATCTAATTTCACTACTAACGAGCAGGTTAAAAAAAGAAGATACAAATGTTGCTTTCATTTGTATGCACACCACTCCCCTGAGGCGGCATAATAAAAGCGCAGCATCAGTTTATTTACCTGTCCTTAGATGTTTTGTGAGGTGCAGCGCCCTGAAGTATGCAACAGAAAAGCATTAAAATGTGCTAAAGTACTGCTTAGCAGTATCTTCAATGACTAAGCAGCTGTGTTTGTTTGTATTGAAATATATTTGTGTGTGTTAGTATATATATTCATTGAACGCATGCAACACCCAAACAGAATTGACAGACAGTTAAACGGATAGAGCAACAAAACCAATGGACTCGTAGAACAGTTAAACACTCAGACTGACAGTCATTTGTGTCAGTTATTATGAGTAGAAAATGTTGAGTTGTTGTGTTTGTAATTTTATATACTTTAAGAGTAAAATACTTTGTATATACATATATATATACTAAAAGTAATTCCTCTGCTTTCCTATGCTTGTATACATTAATGTGTGTGTGGGTTTGTGTGTACATGTATAATTATCCTCTGCAATGAATGCAATTTCCAACTTTTTCTTTTGCTACTTATGCAATTATGCCTTTATGCTTTCCTCTACTAGCTTTTGATTACTGTCACTCACATTTATACATCACCCCTCACAAACACACATGAAGGGCGCGCATTCGTTCGTCCACGCAGGCAGACATTAGTACTAAGCACTACTCCTCAAGGTGCCTAGCAAATGAGCATGGAATGCTGCCGCAAGTACAACAACAAACATAAACATAGAATACAAAATCTAAATAAAAATTTTGCCACCAATTATGAAAAAAACTTGGAAAAATAGTAATGCTAAGCACAGGCAGTTAGTATTGCAAAAATATTTTGTATGTGCCCAGAAACAAGTGTTTCGTAATGCGCGCTGCCAACAGCGACAACAAGGAAGGAAGCCAGGAAATGTTCACTTTATGGCAGCTCATAGAATCATGATACTGGGAGTGGCAAAAAAAGGAAAACTCATTTAAAACTGAAATAGAAAAAAAATTGTTTAGACACATGTGTTTTCATTTCTTCCTTGCTAATATTTGTTGTTGTACTTTAATGCAGCAATTATAATTGAAGTGCAAAGTCGTAATAATGAGGATGTATGGAGACTACAAATACAAGGGAGCGCCACATATGGAATGGGGATTTTATTTTATTTTTTAATAAGTAGGTGAGGTCAGCAATTGAGAGCCCTGCGTCTACGACATGAAGCTTCATAAAACCAACCCTCTAATACAAGGTGTAATGCGGATCGTATCTATTGGATGATTTGCATTTGGTTGTATTTGAAAGGAGCCGGTAACGGACAACTTCATGGAGTAATAGTTGGCTTAGCTCAGCTCTCCACACGTATTATTAGACCGCTGTGACCGCCTTGTCGTAAGATCAAGATAAAATCAACAAGCGCCGACTTGGACGCGGATAGAAAAAAAGGACAGTGAAAACTGTCTGGAGTCAGAATGAAAACGCGACAGAGTGTTGAAGGGAACCCTTTCACTATTGGACAACGCTTGGGCGTAATGGTCGATCAAAGTTACAGCAACACCGAGCATTTGGCATTGGGTTTTGAGATAGTGGAATCAGTTGGAAAGCAATTTACTGACAAAGACTTTACTACGAACGATCTCCCATTACGCAAACGTATAAGAGAAGAGACTAACGATTGGCCAAAGTTCACAGTCTTACTTTTACGGAACGAAAGGGAGAGTTGACACGCCTCAGTCTCAAAAGCGCGAAAAAAACTAGCCGGAATGATTGAAGTTACAACATTTCATCGTCCAAACAGAGTGAAAAGCTAGTCTTTGTATCAAAAACCTGAGGGCTATGAGACTCCACTTTACGCAGAGAATCTAGAGGAAGCTAACGTTGCGACTGCGGTCGTCCACACAAGGAGGTGAAAGAAGCACCGAAACAGCCGCTGACAGTGTCAATAATATTTTGAAGCAACCCCCAGAGCAGGATCTGTTCAAGATAGCTAATTGGATCAAACTGATGCATGTGGGTCACCTAAATGGTCGTAATAGCTTGAAAATGCAATAGGGTTAATATGATGATCTGATTTTTTTCAGATCTTCAAAAGCACGATACGAGCGCGCGACTTAAAATCATGCATAGAGTACTTACTCTATTATAAAAAAAATCCAAGGTATGGATGCCACGTGTAGTTAACCCGGAGGACACGCTGATCCTGTTACAGCACCAGAAGCTGTATATTACAATAGAAGATTATTTGCCTTACTCGATCTACGGAGAAGAGCAAGCACGACGGAAGTGGATGGGATTTTTTACAGAGCTATGGAGAATTTCTGGCGCCGCGTGCTATATTTACATGCTCATTAGGATGAGAAGTCCATAATACGACCAAAGCAGGTGAGGTCAAAAATGACCTCGAAAACTTTATGTTAGCGGAAAAAACGACGATGAACGTGTTATACTTTTCTCTTCGAACACGAATTATTATCGACGAGTTATCGGGTTCTTATCGGCTTGTTATTGATAAGATGTTTTATCGACTTTTTATCGAATGTTTATCAGTATTAGTTTCATATCAAATCAAAGAGTCACTGTTAACCTATCGGCAACAGGCCGATAGCAAATTACTAACACTCTGATAAGAAATCGATAACTTTTCGATAGTAATTCGAAATCTTCTTGATAAAAAATCTATGATAAGTCTTTAACTTTTCGGTAAAATATCTACGGATTTTCGATAATACGCCCATAGTAAATTGATAACGCACCGCTAACGAATCAAAAAACGTTTGAAAAAATATCGAAAATTCTTCAATTTATAATCGGTAACGTTTTTGAATAACTTGATTAATTTTCGATCAACAATCGAAGACTTTAAAATTGATTACAAATCGATAAATTTTCGAAAACATGCCGATAAATTTTCGATAACGGATCTATAAAAATCTACAGCTTTTCGACAATAAAATGGTAATGAATTGATAACGCACCGATAACAAATCAATAAATATTTGATAACATATCGATAAATTTTCGACTTTTTATAGATAACTTCTCTATAATAAATTCACAAATTTTCGATGAGCAATCCAAAACTTTAAGATTAAAAATCGATAGCTTTTCATAAACTTTAAAGACATATCGATAAATGTTCGATAAAACATCCATAAATTTTGATAAAAAATCGATAACTTTTCAATAAATAATCGGTACATTTTCGGTAATAAATCGATAACCCTTCTCTTACAAGGCGACAACTAGTTGATGAAAAATCGATAACCTTTATTATAAAGCTTCAAATCGTTAGTACGTCTATACCTTCCTTTTCTTTCCTTTCTACGCTTTCATTATGGTCGTCGTCATGCCTTGAGCAAAGATGTTTACACATCAAAAATCATTTAAACTAAGGACCTTATTACGTAAATTGCAGTACGAATTCGCATCAGTCTCGCTCGTTCACATTTATTATTCTATAATATTAAATAAGTTACATATAAACTTAAATATTTTGTCAGTCACACAAGAAAAAGTTACTTTCTGCATTATATCTCATTTTACGTAACAAGCGCCTTAAGACGATAAGGTCCGCACATATGCAGCTACATAAACCACATGACCTTTGGTATATTTAATCCAATTTGGTTTTGATTTTTTGCTAAAATTTTCAAACTTTAAAATCTACAAGCATCTCTAGATCAACTTTACTCCCACCATTCAGTACTACGATTTTTCCATTGTTATTATATGCTACAAAAAAATCTCTTGCAAGTACGGCTGCTACTGATAACTTTGAGTGACCAAAGTGCATTGTTTGCTCACATCTACACAAGCAGATTTTCACAACCATGGACTTACAAACATGTTTAGGTTTTACAACGCATCACAACTCAATGTTAAGTAAAGTCGCCTCTTGTTTAGACACGCCTTTTCTACCAGCATCACTGTCAGTTTATGCCTGCCTATATTTAGGCGCACATCAGTAGCAGAAAATGTTTGCAAAATTAAAAAGAAGCATCACATTTCCATAGTCCAGTTGGTTGCTTTCGCTTAGAGCTTCTGTAGTCAGTGAATGCTGTCCATTCTATAGGCTTTATTTTTGCGCTTCAACAAACAATAGTCAAAAATAACAACGCATTGGCATACTAAGCTGCCGTTATTTTAAAGCTTCTATGCAAACAATGTGCATTGGCATGTGAGATTATGTACGTGTATGTGTGATTGTGGTTTTTATACCTTTCATATTCATAAAATGGTATATTAACTTTGGTCTGATGTTTGTAACGTTGAGAAATATGGAAGATAGACTCATCATTAAGTATACCGAATTGATCAGGGCGACGAACTGAGTTGATATGGCCATGTCCGTCTGTCCGTCCGTCCGTCTGTCCGTCTGTCTGTCTATTTGAACGCTAACTAGTCCCTTAAATTTTGAGATATCTCAATGAAATTTGGCACAAGGATGTATTTATACTCAGTTGAGCAGAGCTCACAGAGTATATTAACTTTGATTGCATAACGGTTGGTTGTACAGGTATAAAAGAATCGAGATAGATATAGACTTCTATATATCAAAATCATCAGTATCGAAAAAAAATTCGATTGAGCCATGTCCGTCCGTCCGTCCGTCCGTCCGTCTGCCCGTTAACACGATAACTTGAGTAAATTTTGAGGTGTCTTGATGAAATTTGGTATGTAGGTTCCTGGGCACTCATCTCAGATTGCTATTTAAAATGAACGATATCGGACAATAACCACGCCCACTTTTTCGATATCGAATATTTCGAAAAATCGAAAAAGTGCAATAATTCATTACCAAATACGCATTAAGCGATGAAACTTGGTAGGTGAGTTGAGCTTATGACGCAGAAAAGAAAACTAGTAAAACTTTGGACAATGGGCGTAGTACCGCCCACTTTTAAATGAAGGTAATTTAGAAGTTTTGCAAGCTGTAATTTGGCAGTCGTTGAAGATATCATGATGAAATTTGGCAGGAACGTTATTCTTATTACTTTATATCTGCTTAATAAAAATTAGCAAAATCGGAGAACGACCACGCCCACTTTTTAGAAAAAATTTTTTTTTAATTCAAATTTTAAAAGAAAAGTTAATATATTTACAGCATATAAGTAAATTATGCCAACATTCAACTCCAGTAACGATATGGTGCAAAGAAATACAAAAATAAAAGAAAATTTCAAAATGGGCGTGGCTGCGCCCTTTTTCATTTAATTTGTCTAGGATGCTTTTAATGCCATAAGTCGAACAAAAATTAACCAATCCTTGTGAAATTTGGTAGAGGCTTAGCCCCTAGGACGATAACTGTTTTCTGTGAAAAAGGGCGAAATCGGTTGAAGCCACGCCCAGTTTTATACACAGTCGAAAAATCGATATATCTTTACAAAACTCAGTTCACGTACTTATCTGAACTCCCTTTGTATTGGTGTAAAAAATGGCCGAAATCCGACTATGACCACGCCCACTTTTTCGATATCGAAAATTACGAAAAATGAAAAAAATGCCATAATTATATACCAAATACGAAAAAAGGAATGAAACATGGTAATTGTATTGGTCTATTGACGCAAAATATAACTTTAGAAAAAAACTTGGTAAAATGGGTGTGACACCTACCATATTAAGTAGAAGAAAATGAAGAAGTTTTGCAGGGCGAAATCAAAAGCCCTTGGAATCTTGGAAGAAATACTGTACGTGGTATTACACATATAAATAAATTAGCGGTACCCGACGGATGATGTTCTGGATCACCCTGGTCCACATTTTGGTAGATATCTCGAAAACGCCTTCACATATACAACTAAGGGCCACTCCCTTTTAAAACCCTCATCAATACCTTTAATTTGATACCCATATCGTACAAACACATTCTAGAGTCACCCCTGGTCCACCTTCATGTCGATATCTCGAAAAGGCGTCCACCTATAGAACTAAGGCCCACGCCTTTTTAAAATACTTATTAACACCTTTCATTTGATACTCATATCGTACAAAAAAATTCTAGTGTCACCCCTGGCCCACCTTTATGGCGATATCTCGAAAAGGCATCCACCTATAGTACTAAGGCCCACTCCCTTTTAAAATACTCATTATCACCTTTCATTTGATACCCATATCGTATAAACAAATTCTAGAGTCACCCCTGGTCCACCTTTATGTCGATATCTCGAAAAGGCGTCCACATATATAACTAAGGCCCACTCCTTTTTAAAATACTTATTAACACCTTTCATTTGATACCCATATCGTACAAAAAAATTCTAGTGTCACCCCTGGCCCACCTTTATGGCGATATCTCGAAAAGGCATCCACCTATAGTACTAAGGCCCACTCCCTTTTAAAATACTCATTATCACCTTGCATTTGATACCCATATCGTATAAACAAATTCTAGAGTCACCCCTGGTCCACGTTTATGGCGATATCTCGAAAAGGCGTCCACATATATAACTAAGGCCCACTCCTTTTTAAAATACTCATTAACACCTTTCATTTGATACCCATATCGTACAAACAAATTCTAGAGTCACCCCTGGTCCACCTTCATGTCGATATCTCGAAAAGGCGTCCACCTATAGAACTAAGGCCCACGCCTTTTTAAAATACTTATTAACACCTTTCATTTGATACCCATATCGTATAAACAAATTGAGTCACCCCTGGTCCACCTTTATGTCGATATCTCGAAAAGGCGTCCACCTATAGAACTAAGGCCCACGCCTTTTTAAAATACTTATTAACACCTTTCATTTGATACCCATATCGTACAAAAAAATTCTAGTGTCACCCCTGGCCCACCTTTATGGCGATATCTCGAAAAGGCATCCACCTATAGTACTAAGGCCCACTCCCTTTTAAAATACTCATTATCACCTTTCATTTGATACACATATCGTATAAACAAATTGAGTCACCCCTGGTCCACCTTTATGTCGATATCTCGAAAAGGCGTCCACCTATAGAACTAAGGCCCACGCCTTTTTAAAATACTTATTAACACCTTTCATTTGATACCCATATCGTACAAAAAAATTCTAGTGTCACCCCTGGCCCACCTTTATGGCGATATCTCGAAAAGGCATCCACCTATAGTACTAAGGCCCACTCCCTTTTAAAATACTCATTATCACCTTTCATTTGATACCCATATCGTATAAACAAATTCTAGAGTCACCCCTGGTCCACGTTTATGTCGATATCTCGAAAAGGCGTCCACATATATAACTAAGGCCCACTCCTTTTTAAAATACTCATTAACACCTTTCATTTGATACCCATATCGTACAAACAAATTCTAGAGTCACCCCTGGTCCACCTTCATGTCGATATCTCGAAAAGGCGTCCACCTATAGAACTAAGGCCCACGCCTTTTTAAAATACTTATTAACACCTTTCATTTGATACCCATATCGTACAAAAAAATTCTAGTGTCACCCCTGGCCCACCTTTATGGCGATATCTCGAAAAGGCATCCACCTATAGTACTAAGGCCCACTCCCTTTTAAAATACTCATTAACACCTTTCATTTGATACCCATATCGTACAAACAAATTCTAGAGTCACCCCTGGTCCACCTTCATGTCGATATCTCGAAAAGGCGTCCACCTATAGAACTAAGGCCCACGCCTTTTTAAAATACTTATTAACACCTTTCATTTGATACCCATATCGTACAAAAAAATTCTAGTGTCACCCCTGGCCCACCTTTATGGCGATATCTCGAAAAGGCATCCACCTATAGTACTAAGGCCCACTCCCTTTTAAAATACTCATTATCACCTTTCATTTGATACCCATATCGTATAAACAAATTGAGTCACCCCTGGTCCACCTTTATGTCGATATCTCGAAAAGGCGTCCACCTATAGAACTAAGGCCCACGCCTTTTTAAAATACTTATTAACACCTTTCATTTGATACCCATATCGTACAAAAAATTCTAGTGTCACCCCTGGCCCACCTTTATGGCGATATCTCGAAAAGGCATCCACCTATAGTACTAAGGCCCACTCCCTTTTAAAATACTCATTATCACCTTTCATTTGATACCCATATCGTATAAACAAATTCTAGAGTCACCCCTGGTCCACGTTTATGGCGATATCTCGAAAAGGCGTCCACATATGTAACTAAGGCCCACTCCTTTTTAAAATACTCATTAACACCTTTCATTTGATACCCATATCGTACAAACAAATTCTAGAGTCACCCCTGGTCCACCTTCATGTCGATATCTCGAAAAGGCGTCCACCTATAGAACTAAGGCCCACGCCTTTTTAAAATACTTATTAACACCTTTCATTTGATACCCATATCGTACAAAAAAATTCTAGTGTCACCCCTGGCCCACCTCTATGGCGATATCTCGAAAAGGCGTCCACATATAGAACTAAGGCCCACGCCCTCTTAAAATACTTATTAACACCTTTCATTTGATACTCATATCGTACAAACAAATTCTAGAGTCGCCCCTGGTCCATTTTTATGGCGATATCTCGAAAGGCGTACATCTATAGAACTTAGGCCCACGCTCTTTTAAAATACTCATTAATACCTTTTATTTGATACCCATATCGTACAAACAAATTCTCGAGTCAGGCCTGGTCTACCTTTATGGCGATATCCCTAAATGGCCTCCATCTATAGATCTATGGCCCACTTCCTCTTAAAATACTCCTTAATACCTACCATTTGATACATATGTCATACAAACACATTCCAGGGTTACAATAGGTTCCTTTTACAACATGGTGACTTCCCTTACTTTGTCTCCACAGCTCTCAACTGAGTATGTAATGTTCGGTTATACCCGAACTTAGCCTTCCTTACTTGTTTTATGTTATATTAGACATTTTTCGGATCCGGTAGGATCGGATCGCTATAACTTATATCTCCCATACAACCGACCGTTCAGATAAGACGAGAGTAGTATAACGATAAGTATAAACGAGAAACTCGGTGACATATAATTTAATATATCATAGAAGATATCCTGAAAAAATCACTTTGATCGGAGCTATATATAATTATATCCCATACAACCAAACCTTCAAATAGAAAGATTTTTGGCCACTTCTCCCTTAATTTAGAAAGTATAAACGTGAAACTCGGTGATGTACATTTTAATATATCATAGAAGATTTTCTGAAAAAAATCACTTTGCTCGGAGCTATATATAGTATATATCCGATACAACCGGTCGTTCAGATAGAATGATTTTTGGCCATTTCTCCCTTAGTTTCCAATATAAAAACGCTAAACTTGGTGATATTTATTCTAATATATCAAAGAAGATTTCCTGTAAAAATCATTTCGATCAGAGCTATATATAATATATATCCCATACAACCGATCGTTCAGATAAGGGGGGTTTTTGCCATTTTTTATTTTATATTTATCTTAAAAATTGTTAAGGTATGTACATCTGTTCACTATATATTTCTTATCATATACATCCGATTATTTGGAGATTACGAACGGGATAAGATTATTTTTCAGCTCCATTCATGAAAGGTATGAAGTCTTCGGCACAGCCAGTCCCGTCCTTACTTGTTTTTGTTTTTTTTTTTTTTTTAATTTTTATTTGCATGTATATGTGTGCGCGTGTTATTTACATACATGCCAGCGTTCATAGATGCATTGAAATTACTCTCGTTGTAGACCAACATGTATTTATCCTCTTGTTTATGTTTGTATGTATGTCTGTTCTTATATGTAGGTTTATGTTTTACTCGTTCTTTGTTTATGGAATTTACATTTTGTACGTAAAGTTAGATGCAGTTGCTTTTACAAACATGAAACGCCTAAAAATCTGTTCATTTACCGATAGGCTTCAAGGGTCAGTCTTTACCTGGCCCTTTGTTGAGTTTTAACTTTAAAATATGATTGATATTTGAAAGTTAAGTGGATCTCGCCCAGTAGCAAAAGCTAACAAATAAATTTGGATTTTTTGACAAGAAATTCGTCGGTTTCATATGTTTAACAACCGATATAGACATGTTATTGTTTTATTATCGGCTTATTATCGACACCGAATTAGTATTGTCGAGTTATCGGTTTACTACAGGCTTGTTGTCGCTGCGTCGTCATATTTTAACTGCTTAATTATCGGTTACATATGTTCACACATCAGTTAAAAAAAATCGATAACATTTTGTTATTGAATTATCGATTTTTTTGAAAACTTATCGATAATTTTTCATAAATAATCGATACATTTTCAATGTTTTGTCGATACCCTTATGATAACAAATCGATAACCTCCTGAAAATTTTTGGTAATAAATCGATAATATTTCGCTAAATAACCGGTAACCTTTCGATAGTAAATCGATACATTTTTGATAAAAATTTGAAAACGCGGCTATAAAATATCATTAACTCATCGATAGCAAAGTTATGACCCCTCGATAAAAAGTATTTTTGTTGTTATTGTAGCGGTAAGAACATCCCTCCAAAGTTTTAGGGAGTATTGACGATATTGATGGTCATTTGCCGGATAACCGTGTGTAGATCCGGTACGTTTCGGTAACAGTCATAATTAAGAGATAAGCCCGACCATCTTAACAACGATTTAATATGACCACATTAAACCTTCTTTACCATCCCGTCCTCACGCATCTAAGGGTCGCCAGCGCCTCAGCAGGAATCGCTACGCTAAAATGAAGTTGACTATTGGGTTGGAGAAGCTATAAATATCCAAAGGGTGGAGAGTGTTGATGAAGCAGTCAGTAAAGTATTCACATTATGTATATATATATGTTAGAAGATGACTGCTTATTCCACGTGGTTGTTAAATCTCCTCGAGAAAATCCAAGAACTTAAGATCAGGACATCGCCTTTTGACCGTAAACCGTAGGTCCACTACTCAACGTTGAATTATACAGAGTGGAGCTTAAGCTCCATAACCATTTTCAGACTTTTGTATAAGCAACTGGAACGAATCAGCTTAAGTTGTACAACGTCTGCGGCCACCGAGTGGCTAGCTATAGAGTTTTGTTTTAAGACCTGTTACTTTTTTTCTGAGGTTACACAAATAAAGCTTCTATTTACAATTACTACTCTGTAAGGCCAATTACATATGACTTTGAAGATCGCTCTTGAGCATTGATACTGCGAAAAAGACTGCGCATAACCAATTCATGCTATCTCTCTCTAATATTCATTTCTCGCATAGCCGTATTTGGAGCACCTTACATTTTGTCTCAAGAGAAAGAGTTTGGTTTCTGGAACTTATTAAGGAGACCTTAGCTTAACCTATATTATCGTCACTGCACGGTATATTTACAGGAGCTGCCTGGAAAATAGTTGATCCTGAGTATTTCTTCCGTTTGTTATTGTTGTTGTGTTAACAGTGCTTCGACTCATTCAACTAGTGCGTAAACTCACAAATTATTATTAACGCTAGTCTTTAACGCTAGTCTAGGGAAACTTCAAGTTTCAATAGGGTTTAATGGTAGGGAAGTTCCTGTTTGCTGCGCAAAACAATTGAAAATGTGGTTGACGTCATGCAGGGACTCATCCTTCCGCTTCTCTAAATGCGTAACTATTAATTTGAAGAAGAGAAAACTGGTTTAACCTTCTTCATCTCCAATTCGTGCGGAGTTTGACTTAAGTTTTTAAACATTTTTAATGTTCGAAGTCGCCCAAATTATATTCGAACGACATCGTACAATTATTTTTAGATTTTAGAAGAAATATTTTCGATGCTTCCGCATTCCCAAACGCACATATTGCCACTAAGCAACGAAACAATTAGTTTCGTTCTTACTCTATTTCTTGTAGATTTTGATAGCCTAGCCTTTGAGGTAATATAGCTCCCCCAAAATATCTGCCGGATATGCATAACCTAGTATATACCTATATTTCTTATGTCTTTCATCAACTTCTTTCTTACTATGTTTAGCTTTTTATTTTATATTCTACTTTTTGTGCTTTTGACCCTTACTGTAAATCCTAGTTTTAAATCCACAGCCCTTTAAATCCTAAAACCCATTCTATTTTCTCTTACTTTTCTTCACACAATTTGCGCTTATCTCTGCATTCCACAACAGCGCAGCTGGCCAACATCAGCTTAAGCTGTCAAGTTGTGTAAAGTTCAATGCATTCCAAAATGTC
Source organism: Eurosta solidaginis (assembly GCF_040869045.1). Classification (NCBI taxonomy): domain Eukaryota; kingdom Metazoa; phylum Arthropoda; class Insecta; order Diptera; family Tephritidae; genus Eurosta; species Eurosta solidaginis. The sequence goes on from NC_090323.1 coordinate 33,106,092, forward strand.
AGGCAAAGGGTGAGTACTAGGGTGGTAAAAAAAAAAATTTATTAAGATGAAATCAAGTTATAGTATGGCAAATTAATACATGAAAACAATTTTGAAGCATTAATGCAGATCTCCTTAAGTTAAGAGGAGTTTTCCTACCCTTTTAAAAAGTAATAAAATTTGAAGGTTTTGTAAATATAAGTAATACGTTTACATTTTAGTATACAGATAAATTTTGCATATGCTGGTATGAGTGCCAAAATTATAAGTAAACTTTTTTCGTATACCCTAGTAGAACACATACATAAACATGTACAAAGACACATCTAGCAACACAAAACTTCTAAAAACTGCTTGTGTGCCTTCACTTTTGCTATACAAAATTCGATCCTAAACAAAGCTGCTAAATGGTTAAAATCCGAAGCTAAGATTGAGCACATTTTTGCTGTGATTTGTTTTTTTTTTCTTTAAACTTTTCATTTTATTTGACTCTTACTCAGTTTTCTATTGCACTTCAAGCCGTTGCTTAGCGCCCTTAAGTCGATGCGGTCATGTAGGTATATGCATTATATACTTGTGTACGTGTGTGTGTTCCTGTGCGGGTGACCTTTTTATGTTGAAGTTAACCATCAATCATGTCTCGTCTCCGTTCTGGCTTTTGTATATTCCTTGTTATGTTATTAAGCTGAAAATTTTGGAACCTTTCACAGATTTACCCGTACTACTACACTCATAAATTTTACTCAGCACATCTACTAGTCAGCCACAATCTAATGTGTTGTTTGCTAGCAATGCCGTTGGGCAGTGTAAAATATGTAGTATACTTTCTGGCGTTTTCTTTATAGCTTGTTAATGCTTTTGTTTGTCTGCCCTTTTGTTGTTTTTGCTTACGCTTCGAGTGCATTGACTGGATGTTGAGTATTGCAGTTGACAGCCGCTGTTGATAGTTTTTGTTTGTTCGGTTATTTGTTGTTGCAGATTGATGCACAAATTGTTTGACTTTTGAGCTTGCTGGTGATGTGATGCATTGTGGTTGTGTGAAGAAATTTTACACTCTAAGTTAAGGTTGGGCCACCATGGTGTGATGGTAGCGTGCTCCGCCTACCACACTGTATGCCCTGGGTTCACACCCCGGGCAAAAAAACATCAAAATTTTAGAAATAAGGTTTTTCAATTAGAAGAAAATTTTTCTAAGCGGGGTCGCCCCTCGGCAGTGTCTGGCAAGCGCTCCGAGTGTATTTCTGCCATGAAAAGCTCTCTGTGAAAACTCATCTGCCTTGCAGATGCCGTTCGGAATCGGCATATAACAAGTAGATCCCGTCCGGCCAATTTGAGCACGACGCAAATTGGAAGAGAAGCTCGGCCTTAGATCTCTTCGGAGGTTACCGCGCCTTACATTTATTTAATTTTAAGTTAAGGTTGAGTATAAAGAGGAAAGTTATTTCTATAATTTTGAAGACTTTAATGTGGAAGAGAAAAGAGTAGAAATTTATAGAAAAAGAGGTTTTGAATATTAGCGATAGAAGCTGTTGCAAGACGAACGATATCTCCATCGTTAGTAGAAATCGCATCAACTGAGTTTGAAGATGGATGTTAAGGTGCCGCAGATAGTAATGACGTGCTTATCAGGGGGTAAAGGGTTTTAAAATATACTAGCGCAAACGTATAATTTTTGTAAGAAGCAGTTGAAATCTACAGCCTGGAAATCGGGCTAATACCAGGAGGGGCTACTATCGAAACGTGTGACAACTGGAATCACGTTCGGAAAAAACCATTCATCACCGCCCGCACCATTTTCTTTACCAATTGAGATGGGTTTCCACAGTAACAACAGCACAAACAAATACCTAAGCTCGATGGCAGATGTACTAATATGCTGCCTCTCTTTTGTGGCTATGAACGGCCTGTTTTAATTCACGTCAAATGGCGTTGGTTATTCCAAGCGAACAGGCGAGCAAGCTGAACCGGTGCGAAGGTTGTAGGGGGGAAGACTTTAGACAGTGCATGTACTGTAACGAACCTAATTTGATATTCTTAATGATTCGAGACGAGAACCAGCAACCGCCTGTAAATTTTCAGAAAACGCCTTGTCAAGTTGAAGGTGTGCAAAAAGGGAGGTTGTAAAGACAGGAAGAAAATAATACACTCATGAAAATTTCTTATCAACTTAAGTGAGCCAGTAAGAAAGCCAAAACGAGTCTATCGGAAGCTATGTTTTCTCTTATGATTTCATATTAAATTTTTAGTTTGAAGTCGTCAAGCGATTTCCGGTTAATAAATTTTTTTTTAAAATAAGAAAAGCGCCTAAAAGTTTGCAGTGTTAATTTTTTTACATTTCGTACCTGAATGTCTAATGAGTCGATATGTTGTTGTTGTTGTTGTTGTTGTAGCGATAGGGACACTCACCGAAGGTCTTGGGGAGTGTTATCGATGTTGATGGTCCTTTGTCGGATGCAGATCCGGTACGTACATGCGACCTTCTAGGCCATCTTACCCCCTAAAGGTAAGGAGTTCGGGGTCGCCAGAGCCTCCGCTGTTAACGAAACAGGATTTGCCACGGACAGGTGAGGTCAACAATTGGGTTGGAGAAGCTATATATTGCGCTGGCAACCCCTTGAGAGGGTTGCGCTACACTACCCTTTGAATATATTTTGTATTTTAGTCGCCTCTTACGACAGGCATACCTGGGATAATTGAGTCGACATTATGTGTATATATATCACGTCGGGCTATACATCACATACTTCAAGGCGCACATGCTATTTAATATGTGGGTCAACTGCACAGTCAAGATAGCTTGAAGAATTATGCTAAGCACAAAATTCACTGAATGAGGAGAACGTAAAGCGCCTATAACTTTTCAATCCGCATATAAATGGTATTGATAATCATCAACCGCCATGTTTATTACAAAATAACGCAAAAACAAATATATATCAATTGTCTTTGGATCTCGGCTGCCTACACGATCCGCGTTGATCAATGTAATCCACGTGTCACATAAAAGTTTTGCAAAAGGGCGCATGTGAAAACAACCAAACAAAGTTCACAACTTGGCATCTCAACGCATCAAGTTAAGGCAACAATTAAAAACGCCAAAACGAGTCTTCAGAACAAATATTTATCTCTCACGATTTTATTATTTTAAAATGAAGTCGGTAATTCATTGGCCGTTCAACAAAAACGGCAAGAAAGAAATGCGCCTAAAGGTATGCCACGTTAAGTTTTTTACAGTTCATACTGGAAGGTTTACTGGTTCGACTTTGAGGAGATACCATGTCGGGCTATACAACACGTACTTGGTATTTATTCTCTTACACAGTAGCAAAATCAAAGTTTAAGCTAAAATTATTTCCAGAAGCTCAGTTATCATGAAATCGCTTTCAAAATTTTTTTGAATCAAGTAAAATTGAAGACGTTTGCTTACGACGAAGAAAATATAAGGTCGCCCCAACAAAAAGGCTCATTTTGTCCTTTACTTAGAAATAAAATAAAATTTATATAATATTTCAGCATTATAAAAACGTTAACTGACATCCCTTATTAAAACCATGCATATTGAACGATAAACTTTTATTTTTAATATCCAATAGGCAGAAAGTCATAAAAATCGCATTACGTTCGCATTTCGCATAAAATGTACGATGCCTGATTTGGCCCCGCTTCCTGCATTAACCAGTTGACGAGCGAATTTCAGCAGCATCACTTTCCTAACACAAACCATAAAATTTGCAACTAAGAGTATATATTTAGGCGCAAAGTATTAAAAAGCAGGCAACTGACCAGCAAGCAGAAAAGTAAAAATCGTTGTGGCACGGAACTGCGTGCTGAACTCATTCACCCCTTTCTCACTCTCTTGACTGAATTTATAGCATTTTTGATGCGCACAAAGAAAAAACGTAATGTGAATTTAACAGACGAATTAATGAGCTGGAAAGAAAATGCGCTATTCGTACGCTTAAGCTGTAACGTTGTAGTTAACTGAATGCCATAAAAGAAAACTTTTGTTAAGTTACTAAATATGTTTAAGCGCAATGGCATATATTCGTTGTTATATAACAGCCATCAACACTAACCCTGTTCACCATATTGCAAAGTGGCATTAAAAATGCTTTTAAAATCATAAACACAAATGCAAGCAGGCGTTTGGTTCTTGCTGGGGTTCGCTGACGCTGGAAGCAAATTCTGATAAGAATGATGATTTTATAATAGTATTTAGAAATGGTTTTAATGTCAGCATTTAAAGTGTTTTGACAGCGTAAAATTTGATTGTATATGAATGGTAGAAAATATTGAGGGTTAAAGAGTAGAGCGGAAATGCAGCAGAATAATTAGATAATGCGTGTGCGTGTTTGTAGAGAATATATGAGAAAGATTGGGGAATATTCTTGTTCCACAAGAAGAAAGAAGACCGGAAGATAAAGGGGCACAGGAAGAAAATTGCAGATTAACTTTAGAATCTGCCCATCGTCGGCTTTACCTTACGATGCAACAATGCACACGGGTCAAAGGACGTTTGACCAGCACCAAAAAATCACTTTCTTTGGTACCAATTTAAAATGTGAGTGGCTAAACCATCACCTTGCTGGTTTTGGAGGGCTTTCTAAAACCTCTTCCAATCTATGGCACATAGCAACCGTTTGCAATGCAACGCCACACTCGAACTAAACAAACGCGTTTGTATAACAACCACAGCTACCCCGATGCTACCGAAGGGTCCTTACCAAATTAGCAGAAACGAACCACGCTCCGCGGGATATCTGTTCTCTGTGATACAAACTTCAAAGTCTTTGGTCAGACTTTTGTAGCCGAAGCTACTACCGTTTTTGAAGTAGAAGAAGAGGAAAAAATAAACAGAAACAAGCAATGAGAAGCTGAAGGATAACAAGAACAAAAACTCGAAAAAAAAACCTGCATACCAAGCATACGCCAACGACTTTAGTATCCCAATCACAATCGTGCCAACGCTTTGCGGACTCATGGAAATGAAAATGTTAAGCATATCGCGATGGGTGGGGCAAAACGGGATTGTGTAAATCCAAAAATGGAACTTGTCCTGTTCACAAGTAAACAAAATTCTGCTCTTTCAAATTTTGAATGCTAAATGGTACAGTGATAAAATCTCTTAATATATCTGCAAAAGGAATTTCGCGAAGATCTACGGAATAGCAATATATATATATACAACATTGAACTCTTGGCTGGTTAAAAGCGTTGTAAAAAGAGCAATGCAGAAAGTATTGAAAAGGTGCAAAGGCAAGCATGCAAGTTAATGTTAAGGGCGTCTAACCTCAGTAAGGATTAAATATAATTTTGACTTGATACCTCTTTAAGGATTCGTACAGGTATTGATGGCGTAAGGCCATCTATGACTAGAGCGTCTCTCATGTGGAAATCAAATGAATACGGGGAGGTATCGATATTATATAACACAGCAGCGGACGAACAAAATGACCTAACATCCAACGTTGTTTACTTCTATGGCCAGAACATAAGGCATTTTTCGACGGAGGAATATAGGAAAGTCCTAGACTCTCACTTTGCTGGGTGCCAATGTGTAGCGATATTAAAAAGAATGAATATGTAGATAAGATGACTGGAAAGGGTTTCGAAATGGACACAAGAAGAGCAGATAGCTTTTTAAAACTGCCGCTGGCTAATCTCTTTAATAAAATCGCGGATTATAAGATTAAGGCAACGGGCCGACTGGGATGATCTTTATGGTCAAACTATACTACGCATTTGTAAATTTTTCTGTGTTTAAAAAATATAGCAAGCTTTTACCAAGCGGAAAGAGTTCTCATTTTACCAGCATCAATTTTAATTAAAACTGCGTACCAAACATCTGAGATCAGAGAACGTTTTTAATGTTTGCGGTAGCGATAAAGACACATACTCCTTTGACGGCTATATATGGTAACGAATTTTGGGAAATCCTGGTTACTGTGCACCTTCTGCTAACGTTAATATCGCTGAGCTATCGAATAAATAACTCCAATGTTCAATATTGCAATCTGGTTTTTATTTAGTCTAGTTTGGGAGTAGTACAATTATACTTCAATATCACATACTTCAAAAAGCCTGTTTAAATCATTTAAACATGTTTAAAACATTACTGATTATTCAGCTTGCAATGCCTTTATACTCTCGGTTTTCTCGTTCGCCTATTTCTCCCAAGGTCTAGTCGTTTCGCGAAAAACTGTTCGAGAGCAGTTGTGTCTCATGCTTGGTTACCCAACTATATACATGTGGAGTGGTCAACGAAAGAAGCAGTCGTTGCTTGACCGCCGTGGAGATTGAACGTCAACCGTGGACGCTGTTAATACGCTAACCGTGGACGCTGTTGATACGTGCTTTCATAACATATATTCGCTTTTCATATACTTGTACATTTAATTACTTGCCATATATTACCTAAAATATATATGTACTTCACTCTCTATTTAAATAAAATCCTACATTTGGGGGCTCAACCGGGATTTGCGCAAGCTAAAAACAAAAAAACATTACGCTTGTTATTGTAAAGCGAACGTATGTGGGAGTATATGAAAGCAAAAGAAGACAACAACTACCAACAAGAAGAGTTGTTACTGAGACAATCGGATGATGTTAACGTGTGAAGGTGGAACCGTGAGGAAAATAAAATAACAAGTATCAGGTGACGAAAAAAAAAAACTCTGCTGATATAACTGCATGGTTGTGACCTGATTTGTATGCCAAATATAATTTGTTATTGGCATAGCGGAAGAAATATCGTGCATGGTGGTGGCCTGATTTGTATGACAAATATAATTTGTTGTTGGCATAACTGCAGAAATATCGTGCGTGGTGGACAGTAATTTCACGCAATAGAAAAAATTTACTTTATGATATAGCAGTAAGTTCAGTAATTTCAGTGTGTTCAGGTCGCATAATGACAAAGAATCGGCATTCGCAACGAAGTGACAGTGCGGTGGAGGTAGATTCTAGTACTGATTATGGTACAGTACGCTTCTCTGTGAACGATGTTGAGAATATTATTAAAAAATATTCTGGCGAAGACACGGTTCTAGTATCTGCATGGATTGACGAATTTGAGTCTTATGCAGACGCATTTAGATGGAATCCTTTACAAAAATTTGTGTTCGCTAGAAGATCACTTACGGGTGCAGCAAAATTATACATTGAGTTCGAGGCAAAACCAATTTCATATGAACAACTGAAAACAGCGCTCACTCAAGAATTTCGTTCAAAACTAACAAGCTGTGACGTACATAACAAGTTGAGGGAGTCGAAAAAGAGTAAAAGCGAATCTTGTCGTGAATTTTTGTACCGTATGCTTGATATGGGTAGTCAGGCAAACGTAGATAAATTGTCTGTCTTTCAGTACATAATCAATGGCATTACCGATACAGTAGTAAACAAAACGATTCTGTTCGGACCAAAAACCGTGGCGGAATTCAAAGAAAAGTTAGAAGCATATGAAAAGATGAAAACAATTGGTGGGGAAGACAAGTTTGTGAAAAATAACTCCGGTGAACGACCTCATAACGATACAAAGAATGTAAAAAAGGGTAATACGACTAAAACGCGGTATTGCTTTAATTGTGGTTCGTCAGAACATGAATGTTTCGCTTGTCCTGAAAAGTCGAAGGGTCCAAAATGTTTCGGATGCAATAACTATGGACATAAACGAGTCGATTGTCCAACAGCAAAGAAGGTATCGGCTAATATTCTACAAAAGCCAAACATGATTCGTCCAGTCACAATAAACGGTGTAGTTATGTCTGGCTTAATAGACACAGGTAGTGATGTTTGTATTTTAAAAAAGTGCCACTTGCGTACAATTTGCCCTCAGGTGACATTCAAAGGTACAAAGCTGTCGCTAAACGGTGTAGGTGCAAATATCACAGCTAATGAGTCTTGTCGGGTCAATGTTAATTTGGATGGTGTTGCCTTTGATAATATAGAATTTTGGGCAGTCGAAAACAGTTCTATTACTGCTGATGTAATAATAGGAATGAGCCTACTCGATAAAGCCATAGTGAGCATCGATCGAGGACAAGTCACTATAAAGAAGCATGAGAATAATACAGCAACGAAGAGAGAATCCAAAGCGGAGGTAAGCTGTTTTCTGGCGAAAGTGGACACTGATATATTTAGTGCAAGCGAACATGACATCATGGCCAGTAATTTGCCCACCAAGGCTATCCAAAAAACAGTTTTCGACTTGATTGCCGGCTACACCCCAGCCGAACAAGTGAGTACCCCAGTGGCAATGAAGATAATACCGATAGATGATGAGCCAGTTTACCGACCTCCACGACGATTTCCACCTGTAGAACGAGACGCCATTGACAAGCAGGTCACTGAATGGCTTAAAGCCGGAGTTGTTACAGAGAGTGTGTCTGATTATGCGAGCCAAGTAGTGTTGGTCAATAAGAAAGACGGCACACTACTTTTTTGTATCGATTACAGGGCTGTCAACAAGAAGATCCATAAAGATAGGTACCCACTGCCAGTAATTGAAGACCAAATTGATCGATTACAAGATGCACATTATTTTACCACGTTGGACCTTGAGAATGGGTTTTTCCACGTGAACATCGAAGAAAAAAGTCGTAAGTACACATCCTTCGTAACGCAAAGCGGCCAATTCGAGTTTACTAAAGCACCGTTTGGCTTGTGTAATTCTCCAAGCGTTTTTCAAAAGTTTATCAACTACGTATTTCGAGATTTGATACGTGATGGAATAACGATCGTATACGTTGACGACATCGTAGTACCATCCCGAAACATCGAAGATGGCGTCACTAACTTGAAGAAAACTCTCGATGTGGCTGCCGCGAATGGTCCAAATATAAAGTGGAAAAAGTGTCAATTTTTAAAGCCAGATATCGAGTTTCTTGGTCACCGTATATCTAATGGAACTGTAGCTCCCTCGTCATCAAAAACGAAAGTTGTGCTGAATTTCCCGGTTCCGACTACAGTGAAGCAGCTTCAGAGCTTTTTGGGGCTTGCCGGGTATTTCAGAAAGTATATCGCTAACTTCGCTATACGAGCGAAACCACTCACGGAGTTAACTAAAAACGACGGACGTATCAATTTAGGTCAGCTGGAACTAGCTGCACTCGACGATCTGAAGAATGCATTATCGTCTAATCCTGTTTTGCGAATCTTCAAGTATGGTGCTACGACAGAGCTGCATACCGATGCCAGTAGGCAAGGCTATGGTGCAGTGCTTCTCCAAGTTTGCGATGATGACAACGCACTTCATCCCGTATTTTATATGAGCAGGTGTACAACCGATGCTGAAAAAAATTATTCAAGTTATGAGCTGGAGGTTCTGGCAGTTATAAACGCTGTGAAGAAGTTCCGTATATACTTACTTGGCCAGAGGTTTAAAATTGTATCTGATTGCAAGGCGTTCGAGTGTACGTTGAAAAAGAAGGATTTAACTACACGGGTTGCAAGATGGGCCCTTTTGCTAGAAGAGTTCAACTACTGGGTAGAGCACCGAGCCGGGACAAGTATGCGACACGTAGATGCTTTAAGCCGCAACCCAGCTGTAAATGTGCTGCAGGAGGAGAACAGCTTTCTAGCTAAATTGTTAGATGCTCAACGTCGGGATGATAGTCTGAATGCAATTTTCGAGATGTTAAAGGGTGGACCTTACAAGGATTTCACCACCCAAAACGGTATATTATGTAAAGTTGTTAATAATAACATGTTGTTTGTTGTTCCAGAGGCAATGAGAGCTTCGGTTATACGCGGAGCACATGAACGTGGTCATTTTGGTTCCCGAAAAATGAAGGAAGTTTTGGAAAAGGAATTTTATATACCCGATTTAGACCGACGCATCGACAGATGTGTAGCTAACTGTATCAAATGCATACTTTCCGATCGCAAGCGGGGAAAATCAGAAGGTTTGTTACACCCTATCCCTAAGGGAGAAATTCCTCTTGCGACTGTACATGTTGACCATTTGGGGCCGATGCAAGACACTAAAAAGGGCTATCGGTACATCTTAGCATTAATCGACGGTTTTACGAAGTTCTGTTGGATATTTCCAACAAAAACCCTAGGTACTGAAGAAGTTATACAAAAAATGGAGATTATTGCAGAAACGTTTGGCTATCCGCATTTTATCGTATCTGACAGGGGTGGCGCATTCATATCAACCGATTTCAAAAGTTACTGCACAAACCATGGTATTCAACAGCACGTCACAACAACTGGAGTGCCCAGGGGTAATGGGCAGGTGGAACGCCTACACGCAGTCGTTATTTCAGCGCTAACCAAAGCTTCATTGGACAACCCAGATAAATGGTATCAAAATGTAAAATCAATCCAGAGAATTATCAACTCAACTTATCAACGATCCATAAAGACAACGCCATTTCATTTGCTGGTGGGTACAGAAATGCGTTGTAAAAATGATACGAATTTGATAGAATTGATTGAAACTGAAATGCAACAGCAGTATGAGAACGCAAGGCTGGAATTGCGCAATGAGGCAAAGCAAGCAATAGCGCAAGTGCAAGCTGAAAATGAAAAACAGTTTAACCGAAGACGTCGACAAGCAAGGAAATACCAAGTAGGGGACCTGGTAGCTATTGAGCGAGTACAATACGGGACTGGTCTTAAAATACGCCCAAAATTATTTGGCCCCTATCGAGTAACGTCAGGGAAGGGATTTGACCGCTACGAAATGCAAAAAGTAGGCGAGCACGAAGGACCAAAAACCACCAACAGCAGCATAGACAAAATGAAGCCTTGGATTGAAGACCTAGTTTCGGATTACGAAGATGACGATGAAACCTGCAATGAAAATGAAGGCGATAGTTACTCGCCTGAGGCAGGCGAGTAATATGGATGACCGAGTGTGAAGTGGTCAACGAAAGAAGCAGTCGTTGCTTGACCGCCGTGGAGATTGAACGTCAACCGTGGACGCTGTTAATACGCTAACCGTGGACGCTGTTGATACGTGCTTTCATAACATATATTCGCTTTTCATATACTTGTACATTTAATTACTTGCCATATATTACCTAAAATATATATGTACTTCACTCTCTATTTAAATAAAATCCTACATACATGTATATTTGTAGTATACGCTTTTCTTCTAGCCATACGCGTGTGTATGTGTGAGCAACTACTTCTTCTCTTAGCTGATGACTACAGGTGTATTTGTGAGATATCTCTTCACTTCGAGCTACTGGTTATGTGTGTGTAATGTTCTTCGTTGCCTTGTACATATGTATGTGTGTAAATGATGATTGATGTGCTTATGTACACAAGTGTGGATTGCTTGCGTTTTAAGTTAATAGTTGCGCTATCATCGTATTGATCCAATTTAATCGCCTTTTACGACAGTCGGGTATATATATTCTAAGCCCCCTAGCTCGCTGGAGAATGTCATCACTGCTTCTATGCCACAGTTAACAGTTCGATAGAAACCCTTCACTAAATTTTGTGCTTTCTGTACTTTGTGTGGTTTTTGGCCAATAGGCTTAGATGATTAGGAAATGCTATGCGTAATTAAGGTATTCTTCATACAAGCTTTTATCTTACACAAACAGATTTGCACTTGTAAATCAACACTATATACTAATACACACATAATCCTCAAATAAAGACAAATATATACGCTTAAAATAAGAAAACTTCTTTAATTGAGTCGCTGGTGCATAAAATTCAATCAAGCAAAATAATAGCTTTATACACATATAATTGTTTTTTTTTTTTTTTTTTTGTTTATTCAAAGTTGTGGTGACCACACGCAAAACTAATAATAATAATTCTCAATAATACAACAGGAATACAAAAGCAATTAAGATTGCAATCGCGCGCGAAGAGTGCCATGAGAAATGAAAAGAAAACAAATAAAACAAAATTTATCTGTTTATTTTGCTGTAATTGTTTTTAATGCATTTAGGTATGTATGTTTATTGTAGCTTTTGTAAATTTTGTAGCTGATCTTATCAGGCTTTTACTCATATCATCAAAATTACAATTAAAGGGAACACTAGCGTATGCGCGATTGTTAATGTGTGAGTGTCCCTTTTTGATATTGAAATTGAGGACGAATAAGAAGGCGTTGTTGATTTATATCTAATTACATCTGTGTGGATGTGTTTGTGTGTATTAATTGTGGGTGTGCATGTAATTGTCAACTAGCAATGCTTTGGCACCTGCGAGAAATGCAAATGTCATGATTTTGACTGACAGCATAAACAAAGAGAAATTACAATTAATTCAATTAAAATGCGCATAGAGCACAAATTAACACATGAATAATATAATGAAATGCTTAGGTAAATACTCCGCCATAAAAGTGCAGGAGGTAGTTACTGGATACAATACATGGCGTAGCCTATAATAAGTCCGCAGTTCCCCATTGTGTGCCATATATTGCCCTTAAAGCATATATAAGGTCTAGAATATTAGTATTTACTCATCACTTCAACGCTTGTATCGTAGAAGGCGTCCTCGCCAGCTCATAGAAACATCAAAGATTGTTCCATTTGCTGGTAAGATATCCGACCAGGCATCCTCATATCGGCAGCTTTATATGTTGAATTCGATAGGAAATATTACCGAACATATTATAAGTGAGCGTCTGCAGCATACCCTGAAAGGCACATGTGGTTTATCAAATAATCAGATTGTATGTCGAAAATTAAGATCCACTATTGATGCAATACAAACAGTTGTCAATATTTCGCGTGAAGCCAAAACCGATGGTCAAAGTAAAAGCAAGCTATATGCACTAGTTCTTTGGACATTGGAAATGATTTTAACACGGCGAACTGGATCCAGATAATGACAGCGCTACGAATATTAGGCACACCCGCTTACCTGTGCAGAATAATTGGTACCTGTTTACCGAAAGAGTACTCCTCTTTGATATAAATGTGGCAGCAACAAAGCACAACATCACCGGTGGTGTCCCTCGGGGTTCTGTTCTAGGGCAAACGCTAAGGAATGCGTTGCTACAAATCGACCTTGCCGAAAGCGCAAGGCTACGCAGATGATATTGTCGTCGTAGCAGTGAAACTGGATCTACTCCAAGCATTATATAATGACGCCATAGGAAGAATAAAGGAATTGCTGACTACTATATGACTTGAGATGGCTAGCAGAAAGGCAGAAGTGGTTTTGGTGAGCTCAAAGCGTAATGTGGTTGAGTTAGTCGTAACCATGGAAGATGATTAAATAAATTCAAAGCCTTTTTTACTTACTATTTAGGAGTGAACATTGACTGATAACTTACTTTGAGAAGCAGGGCTTATCCTGTTTTCTTGTTAGATTGCTATAGGAAAAATGTGTTTTCTATTTATGACGCGACTGATTCAACCTGAAAAGGAGCGCAGAGAAATGCTCATTCGAAGCATTTGGCGATTAAATTGGCTTTCCCAACAAAATATGCCTAACGCGGTCCCACGGGGTGTGAATACCTGAATAGGATTAGCTTGGTTTCATCTCTACACTTAAGGTTAGTGCGCTGGACCAACGTCTAATGAACAAATACTCCTTCATAAGCACTTCATTCTTCTAACTGTAGCTCTCTTGCGTTCTTGCCATATAGGCAAGTTTTTCCTCTCCCTATCTCTTTGCTACTTTATAGCTTTAATGACGCCGCCAGTTTTGTCTGCTGCTATATTTTTATCGCTCTCATCACCAATACTCTTCATGCACCCCCTCCGCATGTATCGTAGCAATTATAAACATTCATTTCTGTTGTATTTGTTTGAATAGTTCATATTTGTTCGATTGCTTGCTTAAGGTGTTTCTATTAATATTTGCTTGTATATATCTTGATATGTATGTGTGCTGTATACTCTCTAAATCTGGGAGTGCGCGTTTGTCCTTTCGGTAAACAATAAAGTAGAGTACCCAGCGAACTTCATTTAAGCGCCCTCACTCCTCTTTGGAAATTTTTCGTTTACTCATGACAATTATGTAATTATTGTATTTTGTTATATATTGCACACTAAGGCACACACATAGAGAGCCTATTTGCTTTACCTTACATTCAATTAATATATATATAACATTTTTATTTTGCTTGTTTTATGAACATTTAGTTATTACTTCAAACTGTATCCTGTTTCATTTTTGTGCCTGCTCTTATGTATATTTTTTTCATTAATTCCAATAAACAAAGTGTATGTATGAAATAATAAATGACAAACGATAAGCAAACACAGAGAGGAAACAATATGAAAAGCATATAAAAGTGGAAAGCCTGACTTGGAAAGGAATTTAAGCGTACTAATATATACATTAGGGTAGTTCTTATGAATCGTACAAACGATTTTTATGAGTCTCAAAAGTTAAGATGATAATATCAAGTTCAGCTTACCCTGCATTTGTTATTCTTGTTGTAGCAGTGCTTCGCCCCATCAAATAGGTGCAACCATTCACTAATTGTAATCAATGTCCCCTATTCTGGATAAGTAATAGTTTAGCCTATTAATGCATTCAAGTCGAGGTTGAGCTAGGCTGACGCACGTCTCCCTGGGGAGGTTGCTTTCGGCGACTGCTAGTATAGGGTATTTTTCATTAAGAACGGTGTTCGCCGGCAATGCCGGGCATACTAGTCCAACGCTTTTTTGTGGATATTTCGGAAGGCCTTATCATGATCGTTTTTTTCATACGGAATTCTTAAGTGTCGAACTCCTTCATAGTACTAACGGAAATGAAAAATATGTATCCTGCTAAGAGACTGTCGTATACTACAGAAACAGCGTACGTATTCTTTGTAGATGTTGCGCACTCTAAGGCGCATCTTATTTGCTGTATTATTTATTTTCAAAATTAAAACTATTATGGCCGTGCAACAAGATGCGGCTGTCGCTAATTGGGCTAACTGGCCCTCTATTGGTCACACCAAGGGAATTTGATACGTTTTCCCCTGGTCCTTTCATCAGAGTGTGCCCAACCTCATCCTCTACATCCAATGTTGAATTGTGATAAAAATAGTCTTATGGCACTGCTTTGGCCATAAAGTATTCTTATCGGATTTCAACATTGGATCTTTCATTCGCATAACATGACCTAGCAAGTATAGCCGCTGTATTATTTACGCTGAACCTTTTTGGAGTCTGCATTAGACAATAAGCATACAGAAACTGCAAGAGGACGCCTTATATGTGATGCATATTTTAAGGCGCACATAATTGTATATTCTATACTTCTCGTTTTTTGTTGGATAAGATTATGAGTTTGTGTTTTATCTTCTACTAACTAGTCAATTTAAATATATTAGTAATTTGAATGTGCAATGCAGTTTTTCAGTGAAATAAGGCACGATTTATTTATCTCAAGGACTCTATCTGTTTAAGGCCAAGAAATCCTAATAATTTGAACCAAGTTTCTTCAGCAAACTGAGATGCAGTGAACATTCCTTCAAAGAAAAGTTGCCTGTGTAATGTATGAATAAAAAAATGCTATATGGAAAGCTTTTGCATACTTTCACGTGCTGTAGGCAGGCCTTAATTGCACGCATTATTGGAAAAAGCTATATTCAAATTGGAAGTTTATTTCCGAAATTTCCTCCGCATATTTTTCAAAGCAATTGTACTACTACAGCTTGGACCGAATTTTAATTCCGCCTAGCTGCGACGATGGAATTTTGAATGCTTTGTACAAAGACCATCATCCATAAATTTAATCTTACAGGAGGTAATGTTTAAAGCTTATGAAAAGCAAAAAGGAAACGTTGAGCTAAGTTTGCTTTACCTTTCCAAATTTGATATACCATCTACAAAGCGCATATAATCTTTCATTACATACTTTTAGGCGCACTGAGCTCTACCAATTACATTTATTACTTCAGAGTATTATAAAAGCGCTTTGTTAACTACTTGGTCTGACCTTTCCGCAGGCGATGCTGAAATCTATGCTGCAAATATACTTTGTCAGATAATGAAATAATCGTAGCGCACTTTGAGGCTGCAGCAGCAAATTGAATAAAAGCTCTAATGGTATAAGTATTGTCGTTCAGGTCTGCTTATAAGTGAAGTGATACGAAAGTCGCCGCGTATTTACAATTCTTTGTTCTTCCTTAAAAAGCGGCGCTGTGCTCGCCATTGTTGTTCAATATGTTTTTATAAAGCAAAAAATATACTTCAAAATATCTTTCTTAATAATTTCCGTAATGCGATAAAGTTACTAAGTACAGCTACGCTAACGGAAGCCAACTAGTTGCACTTAAAATTCTTAGAAAATAAGACAAACGCAAATGCGAACCAGTTACAAAGTTGTTGAAAGTGCGCCACGGTAATAGGACGAGGTGAAGAGGGGCATTTGTTCAAGAAATTGTTATAAATATATCACTTGGATACTAAATCTGCGAATCCAATGAAAGGATGACAATTTAATTTGTGTGTTTTATGTTGTTGTACACAAAAAAGCCACATCAATAGCTTAGTTGTCAAATGAAAAGCGTCTTTGTTGTTGAAACTGGAGATGCTGCTTATTCAATGTTGATTCTTGATTTCATTTTTGTGATGAAAAGTGATATACGATTTATATACATATATATATATATATATATATATATTAGGGCGGGTCGATTTAAAAATCGCTCAGTGCTTTGTGAAAATCGTATTCTAGGGATCAAAAAAAAAAACTTTGCCGAAGGAACCATACCACTAAAACGAATTCTGATGTCCCCCCCTTTGGGTCGAACTTTTGGGTAGGGGCAATTTCAATTCTACCTGCTGTGTCTTGTGGTGGCTTAAGAAAAACAACACAAGCAATTTTACGATCTGCAATTGTGTCAGAGTGATAGCTTCATTTTTTAAAACGGTTGAATAAAAAACCCACACAACTATGCTTACGACATGCAAATGCATCACAGTGATGCCTTGCTTTTAAAAGGGGGTTGTAAAAACGCTAATAATTTTTTTTTTAATTTATTTTCTATTACTAACTTAAATTCATTTTTTCATTTACATATGTTCTGACTAAATAAATTTCTAAAGAGAAAAATAAACTCCAAAAAGAAAAAGCATAGGCATTTCAAAGTGGAATTTTTCAAAATTTGCCCCTACGACCCAAAGGGGGGACATCAGAATTCGTTTTAGAGGTATGGTTCCTTCGGCAAAGTTTCTTATTTTGATCCCTAGAATATGATTTTCATAGAGCAATGGGCGATTTTTGCCTCCCCATAAATCGACCTGGCCTAATATATACATATATGTATATATGTATACAGACTGAGCAGCTACTTATATCTGACCACCGATCTCTGAGCAATTTGAAGCACAGCTGGCTTTGTTGATATTTCATACAATAGTATTGACAAAAGACTTTTTCAAGGAGTAAATACTATTAAGGCTTGAAATTCAATAGAATTGAATTAGTTTTTCACATAAGCCAAGATGAAATAATATTTATTGCTTTAAATATCTAGGCTAGTACCTTTGTGGAAGTAGCTTCCTACTTGAATTAAAGATTTAACTTCACTTGAATTAATAATGCAAGAAAATATTTTTAAAATTTAATTCGCTTGAATCCAAATACTAATTTCTGGTTGCTAAACGGAAGTAAAAGAAGTTTAGTGCAGAGAATTCATGTTTGAGTGAAAAAGTGAAACATAAACATGCCAACGCCAAAAAGTAGGCAACATAAAATATAGTAAGACAAACACTAGAAAATGAAGTTAAAGTAAATGCGTAAGTTTTGCAAAGGCAACAACAATTTAAACGCTAATGATGATATTTTTCTCTGAAACTACAAAAACTCAAACAATATAAGAATTGTTTATACAACGAATAGAAAACAAAACATTTAAGTGCAAGCATAGATGTTTATGTTTACGCTTGTGTAAGTTAACGGAACAAACGAGCGCACATGGAGAGGAAGTTAAAAAAATACATTTCCGTTTCCACACGAAGGATACTGATACTTGACTGATATTGCCGGTCTGCCAGGAGATGTCAGTCATTCACTCATTTTCCTTTAAGCTAAGTCATACTGCAGCGCTTTCCTTAAACTCTCTTTGATATAACTATGAAAGTTATAATCTTCGTACACGTACTTTTATCTTCTCCGCTCTAATTTTCCTCTAACCCAAATGTGAATAACTTAACATGCACCACAATAGTAGTCCAAATAGTAACAAATCATTTCTTGAAGTAGGCTTTTAGGCGCACTAACGACTAACATGCAATAAATTCAACATAAATATTTGTCTCCCTCTTCACTTGCTATTTGATTGGACGTTAATGTTAAAAAAAAAGTTTTTGTGTATAGTAAACCAGGGTATTCAGGTATTTGGCAGGGTTCATTGATGATCAAAAAACTTTTTTGGTGGAATGAAATTTATTTATACAGATAGCGTTGCTATTGTGAGAAGATTATTGTAGTTGAAATGTATGACAGCTTATACAAATGGTGGTGATATGGTGTGCTGCAGCTGTTGATATAAAAACATGAAAGTGCACATATATAAAAAAAAAACAATGAATTAACGAAAGTTATTTGCGAAAACTTGTTACAGTACAGTCATTGCTTTATTGAATAGACTGAATACAATTGTATACAAAAGTGGAGAGGTAAAGCAGTTTTTTTTTTCTGAAAGCTGCTACAGCACTCTTTACAAAGTTCAAAGAAGAACATATACGCCTAAAGGTATGTAATACTTAGAGCGGATACAACACTTAATGTAGCACACTGTCAGACGCATTTAATACTATCTACTTCATTAACCCTCATTTTGACGGATACCTGTATTGTCATATTCAGTACCCATGGTTCTGGTTAGACCCCAAAGGAAATTTAAAATAAATTTATCGAAACTGCACTTTTTTTTTTAATACCATCTTGAAAACTTAAATATTTATATTAATATTAATAAAATAAAATGTTTAAATTAAAATAAATTTATTTTTGTGCACTTAAAACATATGTATGTAATAGCATTTTGAGTGTTGCTGGCAAAGAGCTTCTTCACACTCCTGGCAAAAGAAGCTTATTTTTCTACTCAGAGAAAATAACTGCCCTATTCTTGTGTTTTTTAATTTCTGGTGGATCCATGCTTTATTGCTTCGAAGATTTCCAACATAGGACAGCCCCAAGATCATTAGACGCTTACATAAATTAAAACTAGAAAAGAAGTTATCGGCAACTACTGTGCGCCCTGAGTTTGCATATTTTGAAACCAAGCGCATCCGTTCATTTTCTCCTTGGTTTTTTTGCTCTCTCTTCATTGGTTACTCTTCCAGTATAAATATATCCAATTAAATGATAATGAGTTTTTGCGTCACGTGCCCACTATACTTTTATACCGTACTTAGCCGGTTTTGAAGGTATGTATTGAGTCAATTTTTGTTTTTCCTCGATAAGGAAAGAGTTGCTCGTCAAGAGTTATTTCACTATACGGACGAAAATTCCTTTGAAAGCTTCCATTTAAAAAATTCCAAATATCTCGTATAGGTGCATTTTCTGAGCGAGATCTAGTACGCCCGTCATTGAAGCGCATATAACCGGATATATTCAAAAAACTATGGTAAAACATTTTTGCTCTGAAAATCGGCATTTGAATCGTTTTCCATAAAGCCGTCGCCGCTTGGTTATTGATATTGCTGACTCCTGCTGCAATAGTATACCAAGAAAACTCCTCAGCTCTGCTTTTATAAGATTTTGCCATTCTTTTATATTGGTAGGATTTTTCAAGTTCCATTCATTTGTGTTTTCCATACCGTATTTGTTTGTTTCACTTATTATAATGTATGATATTGTAACGAATTTGCTTGCAAATCCTCTTATTTGCAATCCTCTGCTAAGTTCGTATCGCTAAACTGTTGAATAAATAACTCCAATATTGAATAATGGAAAAATGGCCTTTATTAAAGTACTTCACAATAACACTTATACTTTGCTACTCGCTGGCTTAATAACCAAACTGATTGATAACTCAAATTAAACTCTACTATTGGCCGGCAGATCGCGTGCTTAATCAATAACTGATTGATTGCTCAACTCAAACTGAATTACTTCTTACTCGACTGCCCCGCTTTTATAGTTTACGCTGCATAATTCTAGGCTCTTCGATTTCCAGAACTTACTACTTATTTCCGCTACAAAATCGCCAGCCACAACTACGTGCACAAATTATTGCTCTCTCTTGTGACAACTCAGATAAGATATATGCATGTGTCTGTGCATTGCCGCTCCGCTGCTCGTATACGTACATATGTGTAGACGCTATTATTTATTCGTTTATGTAGATTCATAACGATTGAATTATTGATGTGAATGTTTGTAGTTTACAGTCTCTCGCGCATACATAGGCGCATAAGTAAATGCATCTGTGTGTGACATCTCTTTCGGCTGCCTTATATATGTGTATACATGATTTGATTATTGACGTAAATACTGCTTGGCATGGCCTTAGCATCGCCTTAGTGATGGTATAGGTTAGTGATGCTAATATCCGTGACAATATGTTTGGTGTAAAAACTTATCAAAAACTTCAACAGGAGAACTCGATTTGCTAGTCGATCCACCGGGAACACGTAATAGATTATGGTAGCGAATACGACCACATTGCGGCACTGTCTTACCCCAAACGGTCCCATCTTTACCAAAAAAGTCGTTACTTGCATCAGTATTCAAATCATCGTCGCTATCTGAACTGTTATATATGTATATAACTGCTGCGACTTCACTTTCATGTTCAGCTTCAATTTCTGAAGCTTCAAATCCCGACTCGTTTTCCACTTCTGAGGCACAATCATACTGGTCATTGTCATTATCGTTCTCAACTTCCTCGGCCAAAGCATTTGCAACCAACTCATAAAGTTTGGGATCCCTACGTGGCACATTTTCATAAATAAAATATATTTTACTTATTTTTTATAAATAAATACACGTTTTCACGGTTAACATCGAATTCTAATGCCACGTACAAAGTGAGAAAACAAAAATATTTTGGAAAACGGGACTTCAAACACAAAACAGCAAAGAAAGCCATGCACAATCCGAAAATAAAGTAGGCCGATGCATACGAACGAATTTAGTCACTACGCTATTTACTTAATGGTCTGGCCGGACCCATCAGTACTCAATATGTATGTATTTATTTGAAAATTTGTTCCCAGCACAACAATTTTGACAAATGACAATATGACTTTGACACTGAAAAATTCAATTTAATAACTATTTACAAATGTTTATAAATGTATGCATAAAAAATTATGCTAAAATACATGACGAAGGATATCAAGAAGCGTTAAAACATAAACTCATCTCCTGGCGCAGAAATAGTGAATTAAAGTTCAAAAAGGTCTGGCTGGACCCACCAGTACAAATGAGGGTTAAAAGAAAAGGTAGTTTTCAGTATCGTGAGCGAATTCATTTTGCTCCAAACTGCCTAACCGCTAAATAAGTTGGTGGTTCATACTCAATTTTAGGTTGTTCATACTCAAATTTTGTGCACATATTCTATCCGATAACATAAAAAAACTAAAAGAAATAATTATTTACTGAAAGTTTCTTTTAAAAATTTTTACAGTACAGTAATTGCTCTATTGAGTAGAGTGAATAGAATTGGCTAAAAAAATTGGATTAGCGAAGCTGCTTCCTATTTCTGGAAGTCGCAACAGAGCTCATTGTAAAGTTCAAAAAATAACATGTGCGCTTAAAAGTATGTAATACTTAGAGCGGATGTAGCACTAAACTTAGTACACTTTCAGACGCACTTAATACTATCCACTTCTTTAACAGAAAAGGCGATTTCCCGTATCGGGGATAACTCATTTGGTTTCAAACTCAGTTATTGATAAGCTTGAAAATATGGTCTATCTGATAACATAAAAAAAAGTCATTAGTGAAAGTCACTTGCAAAAGCTTTTTACAGTACAGTAATTACTTTCTTCAGTAGATGCAACATAATTGATTAAAAAAATCAGAAGAGTAAAGCAAAGTCCAAAAATATAATATGCGCCTAAAAGCGTGTAATACTTAGAGCGTATGTAGCACTAAGAGTAGTTCAGTTTCACTGCTGAGGACGACTTCGATTAGAAAATATTTTTAAAGCATTTTGATATTATTTTCCTGCGACTTTTATCTGAGCCCATCGGAGTGATAGAGGTGGCGGCGGCCGCCGAATTCTAAACTTTATATAAAAGGCCAGTGTCTAAATATGTTGCATACTTTTAGGCTTACTTTTTGCAATAGATTTTGCTTAAAAGTACGATGAAATTTTATTTATTTTTTGTTTTTTTTCTGCGCTTAATTTTATACTTGCGATAATACTTTGCAAATTAAAAAACAAAAAAAAAACACTTTTTGAATCACATAATATTTGTTTTTTTTCCACTTTACGACCAGCTGACTTTATGCTGACCCTGCTTGGCAAAGACAATTTTTGATTTTGTGCTGCCATCCCAAGATTTACCTATTTTCTTCCGCATTTCTTTCTTATTCTCCACTGCGTTTATATTTTTCACTTTTCCGCACTCTTCTTTTGTGTTTTTTTTTTTTGTTTTTGGTTTTTTTTTCCTTTTTTCCTCCTTTCTTTATTTTATTCATTCGCTTGCGCTAATCCCACATAAAGTAAAACCAATAAAACCTTACACCATCTGCACCCCAACGCTGGGCTTTTATTGCCACCTTAAATAAAGCTAAGCAATTTTTGTGAATTGTGCTAAAGAAAAAAATGCTTTAATCAGCTTAAACTTGCATACGCATTGATTGGAAGGGGATGCTGGTTGTTTGTATCTGCGCGCAGCTGTTGCGTTTATTTGTATAATTTTCACAAAAAAAAGGTATAAAAGGATAAAGGATGTCTTGGATTACGGAATCTTTTTAGCTGTGTGTGTGTTTAGGAGGCAATTTCGCTCAATATAGCCTATTTATACTCCCAAGATTCGCAAAGCAATGTGTTAAATAGTAGAAACGTAATGTTAGATTTTCCTTAGTTTTCACTAAAAATTTCGATTTGTAATGCCATTTGGTATGAATGAATGGTATCACTTCAAAAAATGCATCTTCCTTTTCTTCTTCTTCCAAAACGCGCCTTCAACTACATTGGGTCTTGCCTCCCTCTAGACCTCGTTGCGTTATTGATTTGACCTTTTTCAAGGAACACTGTAAAAAAATTATGTTTTTTTCCCGTTTTACTTAACTACTTGTAAGGAAATCAACGTAACAGCACTGATGAGACAAAAGACCTTCAGGTAAGTATCAGCGTATTTCAAAGGAAACAGACTAACAGCTGTGTGACATAAATTGTTATGCTAAAATGTGAGTGAATGGGGAGAAGAACAAATAAAATGCAAGGAAAGCAAAATTTAGTACAAATTTCTTTACGCATCACTGCGTAATTTTCGGTATTTGTTTTTTATACCTTATTCGTAATTTTGGTAGAAAAATCGATTTTTTATTTGAACAGCCTTACGTCAGCTTGGGTGAATGTGCTATTTGTGTACCAATCTTTGTGTGATATATAGGGACGTTAATAAAAACTATGTTTAGAATCAACAGATCGAACATAGTTAATCCCTGAAAGTATGCTTTTGCTGTACCATTATATATCCTTTGATTGTACATGAAAGCTGGTGCCCGAGCAGGAAGAGATAATATTTAGTCAGTAAAAAATTAATGGAAAAGAAATCAGTTATCAAATCAGGTCAACAGACCAGCTCAAGTAAGCACAATCGGTTAGTTGGTATTTCTGTTAAAGATTCTTTAATGGGAGAATCGCTACATGGAGCCCAAACATACTCGAGTCTTTTTGACTGTGAATGCAAACAAAATAAGCTGTATTAAATCTGCAAACAACTACCGAACGTCAGAGAACTTATATCTTCCGACAGCTAAGAGACTAAAGAAACCATCTGACTTGCTAAACAATTTTAAACAGTAAGCTCAGAGGGGATTGTTATGGCGATGCTTTAAAACTTTCCCTATAAGGGGTTTAAATATCTTAGCGCTTATTTTCAAATTGTCTTTGTTCACCTTCGTCCTTTTTGGAAAAATTTAAAATTCCAAGGGTGGTACAGCTAAAAAATCTGGGAAACCAACCAACGTAGAAGCTTCATATAGTCCCAAGATTGACATAGAAAACTGATGGCTGTCAACACATTGTACTAGGAAATTACTCGGGATTTATGGCTTCAGAATATCACCTTCACAGTGAGTCGAAAATACTCATTTTTTTTTCTAATCTACCAATTCCGGACGGAATTTTCATGGCAGATAAGTTTTCTCTGAGAAACTTTTCTTGTTTGGAAGACATTTTGTCGAATATATATTAATGTTGCTTTTTCAGGGAATTGAACTCAGGAACTTTGGTGTGGTGGGCGAGCAGGCTACCATCACACGACTTTGATCGCCAAATGTAATGCACAAAAAACTTCGGTCTCTTTACAAATATAAAATTTAACTTAATAGTAAGTCGACCACTTCACATTGTATACTTCAAGGCCCTAATGATTTGCTATTTTGGATTTTTGACAATAAAGTAGAAACAGAAACAAATTTGACTTACGTAGCTAGGCGTAAAGTTATAAAACAGATAGAAAACTACATTCAATACAGAAGTAAAGAAATTAATGACTTTGGAGTAGAGAAAAAGCATAACTTTGGGTGTTCTTCACCTTAACTTCTACATAAACATATATTTGTATAAGCGTTCATACAAACGGCCAAGAAAAAATAAAAGTGCGTTGTAACAGAGATAAGGGGTTGACTGAAAGAAAAAACGAGAGGATTACAGTTAAATAAATTGCAAAGAGGGTAAAACAAAGTTTGAGGGTGAGTTGATTAGCGGTTCGAAAAGTCAATCCGGTAAGAGTGATAGTAAATAAGATAGCTAGGTAAGGGGTTATAAAGGCAAAAAAAAGTGTAAGCACGGAAATGATACCCAACAAAGGTTTATAGTATTAGGAAAGTTTGGATAGTGCATGACTTCAGTAGATGCGTTTTGAATTGAACTTTTAGATAACAAGGCAGTTGACTGCAATCAACTTTTCAAAAACTTAGATATTTTTGCTAAAGAAAATACCATTTTATCCAATATTGAGAGTTACAATAAAGCCTAAGACTTTTCTACAACATAACGCATGAAGAAATTTCATTGCATAGTTATAGGCACATCCAATTTTTATCAAAAAGTTATTCAAACTTACTGCAGCCCCAAATTGTGACACAAATCAATTTACTTAAATTGCGCGCAATGAGCTGTTAAATTAACACTAAATTTCAAGAAGAGATAAAACAAATAAAGAAATCACCAAACTAAACAAACTGTTGTTACTTTGCCTTAAATTATGCTTTCATCTTGCGGCATACAATTTAGTGAAGATATACTTTTCAGTTAAAATTGTTACCTTTACCAAATATATTTGCTTGCAGTTTTCAGGCAATCGTCATAAAATTTCTCGTAAGCAAACAAAAGTGGCGGAAATAAACAACAAAGTTCATTTAGCATTAAATAAATAAGGCATAAAAGACATTGACAATCAGCACTTTATTTGACAGCTGTATATCTAAATTGATATAAATGAATATGAATACGCACTGACATTTTGGTAAATAAAGTACATAAGCATTCGTACAGGAAAGTAAGCACGTTGTTTGCCGAATATTGCGTAATGATACTGGTACACAAAGTTATATAAATCGATGTGGCAAATGATGCGCGAAAAAAAGTATGCTACAGGCATATAATTTAGATTGATATTCAAAGTGCTGATGATGATGATATGAAATTATTTTCGGAGCAAATCAGCTGATAAAAGAGAAATTGAAGTGAAAACTTGAGTGCGTAAAGTTTTTTTTATGAAAACCGAAATAATATGCACTTAAACCTCCCTTGGGTGGACACTCATAGTCAGCCAAATTTTTTCCGCCCAAAAGCGGTGTCTGCTCAATGGAGTGGGAGTTTTGAAAACAAAGTTTTAAATGATATGAAACACGATACGAAAAAGAAGCCAAACCAATGAAACCGAAATGGTATATGTTATATATCCTGTAATCAGAAGATCGTACAAACTGGCAGAGATACTAGAAAAAACTGCGAAAAAATGTAGTTGCGTAAACTTTTATACTGACAAACAGGCAATCATTGCGACAAAAATCTCGCCTGGCACTACAACTAGAAGTGTGTTAGCGTGCCATTTAGCACCTGGAAGTTCTGGAACGAGGAGGTAGCTGAACAGGAAGAGGAGAAACAGCTGCACATGATCAACCAAGTAGGAAAGTTTAGAAACCAAGCGTAGGGCAGCAAGG
The DNA here is from genome assembly GCF_040869045.1 of Eurosta solidaginis. NCBI lineage: Eukaryota > Metazoa > Arthropoda > Insecta > Diptera > Tephritidae > Eurosta > Eurosta solidaginis. Next base: position 33,132,303 of record NC_090323.1, read on the forward strand.
TGTAAAAATCACGTCAAATCAAACTTTCAGCACTAAAAGCCGCTAGTGGTGTGAGCCCTAGGTAACTTCTAGTATTTTTCAAGCGAGCATGGTTATTTAGAACATAATTATTAGTTTTTGAGGGGTTTTTCAGTTTTAATGTCGAATAAGCTTCTGGTGATTCTATAGACACATCCCTTGAGTAGATTGAGAGATTTTCCCCTAATGGCGGTTTCATTTAAGAGGAGTTTCTTTGTATTATCAAAATTGGGGGGGGGGGGGGGGGGGGGAATAAGGGCAGCTTAGAGTATGCAACGAAAGCATAAAATACATAGTTTATGGCAATCATAGTGATAATTTGCCTAAAAGTATGCAACTGTCTCTCGGAAAATTCTTAGCGCAAAAGTATGATCAGAATTATACAGAATATATAAGCTACTTAATGGAGTCAAATAACTTTGGAATTTCAGGAAAAAAGGCATAAAATTAATAATCACAATTAATTACTGTTAGAATATTTTCTGCATTCCCACCCATCATAGTATAAATTATATCAGTTTTGAGGAAATTCAAAAAGTTCATAAAAATATATCACAGGCGAACACTTCAGACTTGCTTTTTGATACTGCCTAAAATTATGCTTTACAATATCCAAATGTTAAGAAATTGCTGCTATTTTTTTTTTTAAATTATGCCGAAAATAACGTATTTATTGATCTACGTCAGAGCTTAAAATTAATGTGTAAATAAATTTAGGCAAAGATTGGAATCACATTTTTGAAGTACGTAATTGACGAGATCTCAGCGGAATTATAAAAAAAAAAAAAAAGTAAGGAAGGCAAAGTTCGGGTGTAACCAAACATAACATACTCAGCTGAGAGCTTTGGAGACAAAATACGGGAAAATGACCATAAAGCAAAATGAACCTAGGGTAACCCTGGAATGTGTTTGTATGACATGGGTTTCAAATGGAAATTAGTAAAGAGTATTTTAAAAGGGACCGGACGATAGTTCTATAGGTGGACGCCATATCGGGATATCGCCATAAAGGTGAACCGGGGGTGACTCTAGAATGTGTTTGTACGATACGTGTATCAAATGAAAGGAGTTAATGAGTATTTTAAAAGGGAGTGGGCCTTAGTTCTATAGGTGGACGCCTTTTCGAGATATCGCCATAAAGGTGGGCCGGGGGTGAATCTAGAATGTGTTTGTACGATATGGGTATCAAATGAAAGGTATTAATGAAGGTTTTAAAAGGGAGTGACCCTTAGTTGTATACGTGAAGGTGTTTTCGAGATATCGACCAAAATGTGGACCAGGGTGACCAAGAACATAATTTGTCGGGTACCGCTAATTTATTTAAATATGTAATACCACGAACAGTATTCCTGCCAAGATTACAAGGGCTTTTAATTCCGCCCTGCAAAACTTTTTCATTTTCTTCTACTTAATATGGTAGGTTTCACACCCATTTTACAAAGTTTTTTCTAAAGTTATATTTTGCGTCAATAAACCAATCCAATTACCATGTTTCATCTCTTTTTTCATATTTGGTATAGAATTATGGCCTTTTTTCATTTTTCGTAATTTTCGATATCGAAAAAGTGGGCGTGGTCATAGTCGGATTTCGGCCGTTTTTTATACCAAGATAAAGTAAGTTCAGATAAGTACGTGAACTAAGATTAGTAAAGATATATCGATTTTTGCTCATGTTATCGTGTTAACGTCCGAGCGGAAGGACAGACGGTCGACTGGTCGTGGCTTCAACCGATTTCGCCCATTTTCACGGAAAACAGGTATCGTTTTAGAATCTATGCCCCTACCAAATTTCGCAAGGATTGGTAAATTTTTGTTCAACTTATGGCATCAAAAGTATTCTAGACGAATTAAATAAAAAAGGGTGGAGCCATGCCCATTTTGAAATTTTCTTTTATTTTTGTATTTTGTTGCACCATATCATTATTGAACTTGAATGTTGACATAATTAACTTATATACTGTAACGGTATTAAATTTTTTGTTAAAATTTGAGTTAAAAAATTTTTCTTTTTAAAAGTGGGCGTGTTCGTCATCCGATTTAGCTAATTTTTTTTAGCACAAATATGGTGATAGAAGTAACGTGCCTGCCAAATTTCATCATCATATCTTCAACGACTGCCAAATTACAGCTTGCAAAACTTTTAAATTACTTTCTGTTAAAAGTGGGCGGTGCCGCGCCCACTGTCCAAAATTTTACTAATTTTCTATTTTGCGTCATAAATTTCATCGCTTTATCCCTCTTTGGTAATGAATTATCGCACTTTTTCGGTTTTTCGAAATTTTCGATATCGAAAAAGTGGGAGTGGTTGTAGTCTGATTTCGTTCATTTTAAATAGCGATCTGAGATGAGTGCCCAGAAACCTACACACCAAATTGTATCAAGATACCTCAAAATTTACTCAAGTTATCGTGTTTACTGACGAACGGACGGACATGGCTAAATGAATTTCTTTTTTCGGCCAGATCATTTTGATATATAGAAGTCAATATCTATCTAGATTAGTTTATGCCGTTACGGCTTACCATTATGCGAACAAAGTTAATATACTCTGTGAGCTCTGCTCAGCTGATTATAATAAAACAGCACTTCTACTACATAGCTATTAAAACAAAGCGCAAGAAAATGTAGCTCAAAAAGGTAGAAAATGAGAAAACTTTTGCTACCACTTTACTATTATTACATTTCTTTCACTTGGCAACTTTCACTAACAAATAAATAATTTCTTTAACTGCTTGGCAGCTTATTTGCTTTTGTTTCTGTACTTCATTGCTTTACAATTTGATAAATATCTATAATAAGCAGACCGAATAAACGCACAAATATGTATATATTGCATTCGTTAGCAAAGCCGGAAAAGTTGAAAAAAAAAAAAACTTTCGGTCAATTCGACCATAATTAATGCGCCTATAAGTATGTTAGTATGTTGTATAGGAATTACGAATATTTTTGCTTCTTTAATTTGATTACTGCTTCTGTTCGGATTAGATCGATTGTTGCTTGCCCGCTGCTTTCTGTGTGGTATTAAGATGTGAAACTTTGTTTTATTTATCTTATGCTGACCATGTGAAGGCGTTTACTTACACATACGCATTGAGGGAAAGAAAATATATTGAAAAAAATTTCTGGCATATATTTAGGGGCGCGCTTTGTATGTTTAACACATAAGAGTCATACAAGCGTTAAATTGGAAGTGATGAGGTAGAGCTGTGGGGGCGTTGCTTGTCATTAGTTTGGATATTCTTGAGACGTGATTGTACAGTTTGGCTACAATTTGCTTTGAAATGATGGAATAGCTGTTATCTATATAAGAAGTAGCAGCAGTCTAATTTCTAAGAAATTTGTAAAAGGTGGAGGTGTTTAATTCAAATGGAAAACAATCGTATTATTCGTTTTAATATTTGTGAAATATTTGCAGCAGCAATATTTCAGAGAAATTTTCACATTTATTGAAATATTGAGGATACGCAAGAGGCTTATAAACCTAGCTGATTGTTCATTGAGAGTAGAGTTCAATTCTCACTCCAATGTTAAACTTACTGACAGAGCGGATCAGCCTTCGATTTCTAGGCTGAAATTTCATACGCCACTAATACTGTACCAAAATGTCAATACTCAGAAAAGAGAGGAGAGAACTTATGATATGTTTGCGAAGGTCGATGATACTAATAGCATACTGCACTGACGTCGCTAAAGAGATGGTGTAAAAATTTGGCATACCGCGAAACTGCGCCCGTAAAATTCTGCATTGTGTCGGTGCTCTGAACTATGTCTGAAGAAGTCAATCTATTAGCAGAAGGGACGTGTTGATGGCGAGTTTGTCAAAAATCGATACTCAGCCGCAGCTGCATGATTTTTCTAAAAAGATCGATTCATGCGCCCCTAAGCAACACTTTTTGCGGTAGATCTTTCACTTTCTATGGTTTCATACTTCAAGTCTCAAGCTCATCAGTTGAGTACTTAACAATCGATAACAACATTCCAAATCTCACAGTAGTTTTCTAAATATCTACTTTGCGCCATCTAGCGCCATTTTCCCCCATTTCCTGCATTGTTAAATTGCTCTGAATTATGTATAAAATTTCAAAATTCTAGCTCATGTTGCATTGCTGTTGGCTAAAATATCCAGCTCCTGGCGCCACCTAGCGACAGCTATTTTTCCTCATATTGAATTTTCGTAGGATTCTGAAGTATGTTCCTAGTTTTAGGATTTTTTGCGGAAAAATTTGAAAGTGACCTTAAATTAAGAAAGCAAACTTAATATTTATTAACTCTTTCTCTAATTCTTCTTATTAAAATTTGTATTTTTAGAAGTTGATCCACATTGTCTTAAACTTGAAGGCATAAGTGATAAAATAACGGCTATCTGAATTTGCTGACATTGTAGATATGTAATAATTGTTTTACATACGTATACGATTAAACGTCAATACAAGCACATGTGCAAATATACAAATACGCGCATTCGCTCTTTCATCAAAATATTTATTTTTAACTTAATTTGTTTACATTTTATGTGAGTTAATGAACTTTTTGGCTTCCATTAACTCTCGCTTCCCTATATCACATTCTACCTGGCCTAAATCTAAGTTCCACACTTATCTACATTACATGTTTTGCTTGTAATTTCCGTTAACAAGTACAGTCTTATTTTCCTGCGTCTTTTTTCTCTTTCTCTGAGTTTTCACTTTTTGTTTTACTTTTCGTTAATTGAATGTAATTTATCATCACAAGTAAGCTTTGTGTGTTGATATTTCTGCACTTAAAATCAGTAGATTTTCAATCTTGCGCACAACCAACATAGCATTTGAGCTGTTTGCCTTTAGTTAACTTCTTTTAAACCTGTATATTTGTTTTTCCCGACCCCAACATATTTTGCTCTAAAGAAATGTTTAAAGGGCTGCTCTAATTTAACGCAGCTTCTTAAAGTTAATATTTTTACTGATTTCAATGCATATGAGCTGTGTTTATTTTGAAGTATATGGCTACATATATAGATATATATATGCAGCAGAGCGGGTCAAATTGTATGGATGGATTTTTTAAAATCAGGAGTATAGCAAAAACGTAATCTGCAGATGATTCTAAGAAAAATTGGCGAAGACACCATAGCTCTAAGTCTGATTTTGAGGTCCCCACTTTTGCAAAATAGATATTTTGCATTTGAATGTAGGGTTTGGTCAAAAAATCTTCATAACTTCTGAGAGAATTATAGGAAAAATCCCGTATTGGGCTTACTTTAGAAGTATTTTACGTACATTTCAGAACCTGTATTAATATCTATAGTGTTTTTGAATTTAGTAGAAATTATGAGAAGTTTGCCTAAAATGAACTTTTAACTAATATATTGTTACGACTTTAGCGTAATTCTGCTTTTTTGCAACCTTCTGCTAACGTTCGAATCACTAAACTGTTGAATAAATAACTTCAATATTTAATAATGTAAAACGGTCTTAGACTTCTTTCACAATAACACTTCTACTTCTCAAAAGATAGCGTGCTTAAATCGAACTCAAACTATGACTGCTCAGCGCACTATTTTTATACTCTGTGAAGTCTCGTTCGCATATTTCGAGGCGTTTCTATTCCTAGAGTTTACTACTCATTTACCAGCTATAAATTTCTCAGCTGCAACTACAGATGCACGATTATTATAGCTTCTCGCATAGCCAATGATCATGTATATGTGAGTGATACTTCCACAGATGATAGCCTACTTTTTGAACTATCTCAGGTAGATGCATGTGTTTGTGCGTCTCTCTCCGCTGCTTGTATAGACATAATGATTGATTTGTTGATGTGCATGCAAGTCACTGCTTAGTATTGGCTTAGAGATGATAGTATCCCTTAGTGTTGCTAATATTCGTCACAATATTATTATTTTTATCAAATTTCTTATGGAAATTTTTTTCTTTACAGCTAAAAAGCAAAACATTTCCAACAACTTTCATGCAGAGAGTTTTTCTTTTTTCAAATTCGTTTTAGTAGAAAAATATGTCTGCTTATTACTTGAAAATACAGGTTTTTTTTTGAAAATTTTTTTCTACTAAAACGAATTTGAAAAAACAAAAAACTGAATGAAAGTTGCTGGAAATTTTCTGAACTTATTTTAGCCGTAGAAACAAAATTTCCATAAGAAATTTGTTAAAAATGATAATATAATAATTAAAAGTTCATTTTAGGCTAATTTCTCATAATTTAAGCCGGATATCTCTACTAAAATTCAAAGACACCATAGATATTAATACAGATTCTGAAATTTACGTTAAAAACCTTTAAAGTAAGCCAAATATGATGAATTTCCTATAATTTTTTAAGAAGCTATGAAGATTTTGTGGCCAAACCCTACATTCAAATGAAAATATTTATTTTGCAAAAGGGGGACCTCGAAATCGGACATAGAACTATGGTGTGTTCAGCAATTTTTCTCAGATTCATCTGTAGATTACGTTTTTGCTATACTCCTGATGGGCAAAATATGTGACCCGCTCTAATATGCAGGTAGTTACAGGATTGTGTGTATTATTACAAGACTGTGTACGTGCTTGCATATTTTATGCTGAAAATTCGTATTAATAAGTAAGATAAATAAGCGAGCGTTAGGCAGTGAATTTGATTTAAGGTTGAAATAAGAAAATTAACTGAATGTACTACCTTGCGAGTAAAATTAGGTTGAAGGTGACGAATGAGTAATCTGAATTGTTGATAAGTAAACATCTTCGCCCACGGTTTGGAAGAATTTTGAATATAAGCGTAAGTTTTAACCGTAGGGTGTAAGTGTAAGGTGGTATGATATAAGAGGGATATATCTAGAATGCAAATGTAGGCGGTGTTTGGGGAATTAGTATACTATATGAAGTACGAGAGAGTGTGTAAGCGTAGTTGAAGAATGTGATATTGGTATGCTGTATAGATCAATAGATCGTAGGCGTAGTGTGTGACATTGGTATGAAATATGAAGTTATAGCGAACGTGAGCGTAAGTGTAGTCACTTAACTGTAGCGTAATGTAAATGTAGCATAATTGTGGTAGAACTGATTTGACCAAAATCATACAGCAACGCAAGGAAAAAAAGTCATCTACATCTAATAAAAGTCTCTAAACGAATAAATACTTTTTAGGCATGCAAGTATGGGAAGAGATGTATACACTGCTATTCCTTTGAAAATTAAAAATTAAAAGCGGGAAATGTGATAGAAAACTTGAGAAAATACATGATTTTTATTACTAATATACAGTGTGTTTACAAAAACAAAGCACGTGATAGGATAGTCAAGCTTGTGATGAAATTTGTTTCTTTTTATGGGTTTGCTGGTATTAACATCTTTGTACATTATTTTGCATCTATATGAAACAAGTAAGGAAGTCTAAGTTCGGGTGAAATCGAACATTAAATACCCTGCTGTACACATGAAATGCTGTTGTTGTTTGTTTTGTGTGCTTAATAGTGCTACAAAGCTGCGCAAAAGTACATATACATATGCTTCTATTCTGAACTAATTTTTCTTCGAGTTAAGGCTCCCGAAACATAGAAAATTGCTTAGTCATAAAAGGAGCGGTGCCACGCTCATTTTTTTAAATTTGAAGTTTTTCCTATTTATTGTTATAAATCCACTTGGGAAATGAAATACCATTGATATATAGCTCTTTTTTGGAAAGATACAGCTTATTTTAATCGTCCGCGACCCTTATATAAAAGTGGGCGTGGTCCTTAATCGATTTCGTTAATTTTTCTTCAAAGAATCCCCTATAGTAAAGGCAACCTCTCTGCCGAATTTTGTTATGATAGGTTTAACGATTTTGTAAAATTGATTTTATCACATGTGGGCGGTGCCACGCCCATTTTAGAAGTATTTTCCAAATTTCTATGAGGAGTCTAATATCAGTACACGCGACAAATTTCAAAATTCTAGGTGCATTATTTACTAAATAATCAGATTTTTGTGTTTTCCAAAATGTTATATATATAAAAAGTGTGCGTGTTTATCATCCGATTTCGCTCACTTTCATTACCACTCTATTCTGGGTCCAGATCAGCTCGTCTACCAAATTTGGTGAAGATATCTCAATATTTACTCAAGTTATCGTGTTAACGGACGGACGGATGGACGGACATGGCTCAATTTAAATATTTTTTCGATACTGATGGTTTTGATATATGGAAGTCTATATCTATCTCGATTCTTTATACATGTACAACCAGCCGTTATCCAATCAAAGTTATAATACCCTGTGTACAGCTGGGTATAAAAATAGGGTGCAAACAGAAAAAAAAATGTTAAAAAAATTAATAAACTAAAACTCAATACAATAAAATTAAAATAAATCAAATATAATAAAATAAAATAAGCTAATGTTGAATAAAATAAAATAAAAAATGCTAAATTAAAATAAAATGAAACAAAATAAAAAAATCAAATAAAATAAATAAAATAAAATAAGATAATGTTAAATAAAATTACTTATATAAAATAAAAAAAAAACTAAATTAGAATATAATCAAAAAATTTATAATAAAATAAAATAAAATAAAATAAAATACAATACAATAAAATAAAATAAAATAAAATAAAATAAAATAAATTTAAATAAATTAAAATAAAATAAAATAAAAAATTTTTATTAAATTAAAAAAATAAAATACAATAAAATAGATAGTGACAAATGCCGGAAGTGCCAACAGCAGTCGGAAACAATACAGCACCTAACAGGAGCTTGCGTTATGCTCGCAGCAACAGACTATTTAGCACGACATAACAACGTAGCGAAAATCGTTCACCAGCGCTTGGCAATCCGTACGAATCTGCTTACAGAAGAGGTACGGGGAAATATACTCCCTCGGCAGTTCTAGAAAGTAGCGAATATAAACTATACTGGGACCGCACTATACTTACAGATAGAAGTATACCCCATAACAGGCCGAATATAGAAAAGAAAGAAAAGAGCGCGTATTTAATTGATATTGGGGTTCCCAACACGCACAACTTGAAAGACGTGCACACAGAAAAGAAAGTGCATAGGAATTGATAGATCCAGTATTCATTTCATCAACAGGCGTGGTACCCAAAACCCTTATGACGACCCTGGAGAAACTAAAATTAGAAGATAAGCTTCTACCTATTCAAAAGGCAGTAATTCTATCAACAACATCCATTGTTCGCTCGTTTTTAGACACTGACATGTAATTTACAGATTATTATGAATTTACCTATGTATATTTAGTATAAATAGCTTTATATGTCTTGTTGTATACAACCGATGTATAATATATAGCCCAAAGTGGAGCTCAAGGAAGAAATAAAAAATAATAATTAAAAAAAATAAATAAATAAGATAAAATAAAACATATCAGAACAAACTGAAGTAAGGTAAAAAATAAAAATAAATAAATAAAATAAATTATAATAGAACGAAATTAAATATAATCTATTTATAATCGTTATTATTAGAAGTATGCTAACCGTCCCCGACTACAGTATATTAACAAATGGAAGAGTAAGGTAACGTGAACGATGCCCGGCTACTTAAAACACGGCTGAAGTAACAAGTAATATCGAGAATATTTCGATAAAAAACTGGTAAAAATTCTATACTGTGCTGATAGTAAACCGATAAATACCGATTAATCGGCAACACTTCCAAAATAAATCGATAACGTTTAAATAAAAAAAAATATTTCGTATATATGGTAGCTGGTAAATTGTATTTAATATTATGTGTATAAATAGGCTATTTCTGACCACAAATTTGCTTTAAAAATATTTCCTCGATAATAGTGCGATAAATTTGCTAAAGAAAATCGATAAATTTCGTTAAAAAGTCGATATTATTACGATAACAAACTGATAAACTGCCTATAAAAATTAGATACATTTTTTATATTTAATCCATAAATTTCGATAACGATGTTTACAAATTTTTGTTCATGATATGGGCAAACGCAGAATATGAGTGTAAATTAAGTGTAAGTATAAATGTGTAATATTTAGTCCGTTGTATGGGGCGTAATGTATGGGATTGACAGGAGGAAGAAAAAGGCAAGGAAAATAGGAAAAAGAGGCGAGACAGGATGATGAGAAACCCAAACCGAAACTGAAACCAAGATTAGAAGGCGCGCTATCTTTTTTTATTGAAGTTTTAATGCTTTTTTGTACTCAGTTGAGAAGAGCTCACAGAGTATAATAACTTTGATTTGATAACGGTTGATTGTACAGGTATAAAGGAATCGAGATAGATATAGACTTCCATATATCAGAATCATCAGTTTCGAAAAAAAAATTGATTGAGCCATGTCCGTCCGTTCGTTAACACGATAACTTGAGTAAATTTTGAGGTATCTTGATGAAATTTGGTATGTATGTTCCTGGGCACTCATCTCAGATCGCTATTTAAAATGAATGAAATCGGACTATAAACATATCATGATGAAATTTGGCAGGAACTTTACTCCTATTACTATATGTATGCTTAATAAAAATTAGTAAATTCGGAGAACGACCACGCCCACTTAAAAAAATATTTTTTTTTAAGTAAAATTTTAACAAAAAATTTAATATCTTTTCAGTATATAAGTAAATTATGTCAACATTCAACTCCAGTAATGATATGTTGCAACAAAATACAAAAATAAAAGAAAATTTAAAAACGGGCGTGGCTCCGCCCTTTTTCATTTAATTTCTCTAGGATACTTTTCATGCCATAAGTCGAACAAAAATTTACCAATCTTTGTGAAATTTGGTAGGGGCTTAGATTCTAGGACGATAACTGTGGAATCGGTTGAAGCCACGCCCAGTTTTTATACACAGTCGACCGTGTGTCCTTCCGCTCGGCCGCTAACACGATAACTTCAGCAAATATCTTTACTAAACTCAGTACAAAATGGCCGAAGTCCGACTGTGACCGCGGCCACTTTTTCGATTTCGAAAATTACGAAAAATTAAAAAAATGCCATAATTATATACCAAATACGAAAAAAGGGATGAAACATGGTAATTGGATGGGTTTATTGACGCAAAATATAACTTTAGAAAAAAACTTTGTAAAATGGGTGTGACACCTACCATATTAAGTAGAAGAAAATGAAAAAGTTCTGCAGGGCGAAATCAAAAGCCCTTGGAATCATGGCAGGAAAACTGTTCGTGGTATTACATATATAAATAAATTAGCGGTACCCGACAGATGATGTTCTGGGTCACCCTGGTCCACATTTTGGTCGATGTCTCAAAAACTCCTTCACATATACATCTACCACCAGTTCCTTTTAAAGACCTCATTAATACCTTTAATTTGATACCCATATCGTACAAACACAGTCTAGAGTCACTCTTGGTCAACGTTTATGGCGATATCTCGAAAAGGCGTCCACATATAGAACTAAGGCCCACTCCCTTTTAAAATACTCATTACCACCTTTCATTTGATACCCATATCGCACAAACAATTTCTAGAGTCACCTCTGGTCCACCCTTATGGCGATGTCTCGAAAAGGCGTCCACCTATAGAACTAAGGCCCACTCCCTCTTAAAATACTCATTAACACCTCTCATTTGATACCCATATCGTACAAACTAATTCTAGAGTCACCTCTGTTCCACCCTTATGGCGATATCTCGAAAAGGCGTCCACCTACAGAACTAAAGCCCACTCTCTCTTAAAATACTCATTAACACCTCTCATTTGATACCCATATCGTACAAACTAATTCTAGAGTCACCTCTGGTCCACCCTTATGGCGATATCTCGAAAAGGCGTCCACCTATAGAACTAAGGCCCACTCCCTTTTAAAATACTCATTAACACCTTTAAGTTGATACCCATATCGTACAAACCATTTCTAGAGTCACCTCTGGTCCACCCTTATGGCGATATCTCGAAAAGGCGTCCACCTATAGAACTAAGGCCCACTCCCTCTTAAAATACTCATTAACACCTCTCATTTGATACCCATGTCGTACAAACAAATTCTAGAGTCACCCCTGGTTCACCGTTATGGCGATATCCCTAAATGGCGTCCACCTATAGAGCTATGGCCCACTCCCTCTTAAAATACTCTTTAATACCTTCCATTTGATACACATGTCATACAACCACATTCCAGGGTTACCCTAGGTTCATTTTCCTACATGGTGATTTTCCCTTACTTTGTCTCCACCGCTCTCAACTGAGTATGTAATGTTCGGTTACACACGAACTTAGCCTTCCTTACTTGTTTCTTTTATCATTGACTAGCAGACCCGGCTGACGTTGTTCTGCCCTAAATTTGGTATATCTGCATACGTTTTAATAAGCTTTTTCCGTCTAAATCTGCCCTTGCCCCTCTAAACTATTTCCTAATCTTTGTATTCACTCCTCCCTCCGTATTTTTCGCTTCATCTATCTCCATCTTCGTCTCATTCTATCTCTTTCTCAGTGTCCTTCTCTCTTTTCTCTTCTCTCAAGTTTTTCTCATTTTTCTTCATATCTTATTGCCAGCCCCAGAGGGTGGTATGTATTTTGTTCCAGTCCCAGTCCCAGTCCCACTCCGAGTCTCAGTCTCAATCCCAGTCCTATTCCTAGTCCCAGTCCATCTCTGGTTTACTTCCCGGAAAAAAGCATCGTAAATACTAATATAGGCAAATTTATATACAAAATTTCAGGCAAATCGAATAGGACGTATGTAAATAGGTATGTGGGTATTATTAATACATGACTTTATTTAGGATTCGCATGCATATTTATCAGTTTTGCCAGGTTGATGCGACTAAATCGAATATCACAATGAAAATTACTTAAAAGCACTCAACAACAGCTTTCATTTGATATCCAAAATACACACATTCTAGGGGTATCCGGGTCCACGTTTTAGCCTATATCTCGAGACCCTAGTCACCAGTAGGTATGAAAATTACCCTGTAGTAAAGCACTCATCAACAGTTTTCCTTTGATATCCATATGGTATAAACATTGTCTCGAGGTATCCGTGTCCACTTTTGGCCTATATCTCGAGACCCTAGTTACCAATAGGTATGAAAACTACCCTGTACTAAAGCACTCATCAGCAGCGTTCATTTGATATCCATATTGTATAAACACATTCTAGGGGTACCCGGGTCGACGTTTTGGCCTATGTCTCGAGACTCTAGTTACCAATAGGTATGAAAACCACCCTGTACTAAAGCACTCATCAGCAGCTTTCATTTGATATCCATATTGTATAAACACATTCTAGGGGTACCCGGGTCCACGTTTTGGCCTATATCTCGAGACTCTAGTTACCAATAGGTATGAAAACTACCCTGTACTAAAGCACTCATCAACAGCTTTCATTTGATATCCATATTGTACAAACACTTCCTGGAGTTACCCGGGTCCATGTTTTGGCCCATATCTCGAGACCCTAGTCACCCGGTATCAAAGTACTCATTATATAAACCTTCCCTGTGGAAAAATACATATATATACCAATTTTCATAATAATCGGTCCAGTAGTTTTTGAGTTAATCGATGACATACATACAAATATTCATTTATATATATATAGATTTCCCGGCAAGTATTTGAATTTTTCTCACCTTTTAAACCTTCCCTAGACCTCCACGAATAATTCAAGACCAAGATAAGATAAATCCGTTCAGCCGTTCTCGAGTTTTAGCGAGACTAACGATCAGCAATTCATTTTTATATATATAGATAGACAATATGATGAAAATATTGGTTTGTTATCAGCGTGTTGTGTTATACTTTTGGTAGAGTTATGTAGAGATTTTTAATCAATTTATAGATTTTTATAAATTTTTTTATTGAATTAAAAACAGTTTTCTATCGAAAAATTATCAATTTGTAATCGAAAAGTAATTGGTTGGTTATCGAGGTGTTATAAGTTTGTTAGCGATATTATTTTTTGTTTGAAATAAATACGGTCGACTTTTAAAGCTCTCATATTATTTTCTATATTTTAAATACAAATTCGTATGCTTTTGTATGTGTGGAACATAGTGACGTTTAAATTGATGAACTTGCAGCATTTTTCACCTTTCAACGCAAATGTCAGACGTAATAAATTCGAAAATGCATGCACATAAGTAAACGCTTTATTTTATTTATACTAGCAAAGCGTAAACACATATGCAGAGCTATGTAAATGTACAGCAGTGAACAGAAAAATAGCAGTTGCAATTTTTATCAATTTAATCATTTTTTTTTCTTATAATAAAAACATAAACTTAAAAAACATAAATTTGGTAATTGAAACTATGCAAAACAAACTCGAAAACGTTTTCGAAAGAACTTAAAAATTCGAGAAAATTTCACAAAAATTTCGATATTATTTGAAATTTTCTGAATTCTTTTTGAGTGTGTAGTTTTGTAGCCCAATCAATTTTAGCGAGAAATGATTTAGATAACGCTTTGGAAAGAATTAACTTACAAAACTTATAAAAACTCTTTTCTCAAATTATCGAAATTTTTTTCCAAGTACTCATAAAAAACCTAAAAATTCGTTGTGAAATTTTAAAATATTATTGATAATACATTTTTCGAATTCGTAATCTCGGGAATTTCTGTAAAATTGCGAACTTCAATTCATTCATTTCGAAGGGTGCTAAGCCTTCATCACAAGTACGCTTTAGGCATGTTGCGCTAACCATTTAGCTATACAGCGGTGGTTTGTTTGACTGGCAAATTTGTTACTTCTATTCCTTTTTACCAACTATATTTATTCAGTATTGCGCCATCTGGTGCAAATCACTGATAATGCTGGATTTTTGTTGTTGTTGTGGATCTATCTGCGCAGCTATGGCAGGTTGTCTGAAAAATTGTCTACTTACTATTCCAAAATAAAAATACAATTTTTCTAATTTTAGAAAAATTAAAAAATAACAATAATTATCATTAGAAAAAAATTATTGTTCTGGCCTTGAGCTCGATTCGAACCTTGAATGATTTATCAATAGGCCGATAAAAACAAAAACAATTGTTAATAAACCATGAGCACTTGGGAATGTCAAACAAAGTAATTGATAATAAACAAATCCAGCATTATCAGTGATTTGCACCAGATGGCGCAACACTGAATAAATATAGTTGGTAAAAAGGAATAGAAGTAGCAAATTTGCCAGTCAAACAAACCACCGCTGTATAGCTAAATGGTTAGCGCAGCATGCCTAAAGCGTACTGATGATGAAGGCTTAGCACCCTTCGAAATGGATCTTACTTACCAAAATTTAGCAACACTTTTTTTCCGTGAGTGTATATGCACATGCAGCAGATAGCAGGAAGTAAGGTTTATTTTAAGTTCTTTTATAATTGTGATTTGTTTTATTTCATTTTATTTTTAAAAGCTTTTTGTCTTTACAGCAACAACAACTACACATTTATATTATATAACGTTAACAATAACAAGCATACAACAGCCTTTGATAAAATCTAGTGAGCCCTGTTGTAGACTACTTTTACCACATCACTGCTAACATTATAAACGCTGAATGCAATTACATAAGATTTCTAGTTGTTGCATCTTTCGTTTGTATATTTTTATTATAATAATAAAAACTATGTAACGTGCTTCCCATAGCGCTATTGTTTTTGTATTATTACTACCTTTATTCTACACTGAAAGAATGGTGCTAGTAAAATCAACAAATCGGTTCTGTTTTTCTTGACTTGACGGGGATTCTGTGAAATTGATCGAATTATGGTTAATTCGACCGAGTTCTTTGTCAAGCGAACAAATTAGTTTAGTCATTTCAACAGAAGAGAAATTTTCGCTCTAAAGTTAACAAAATTCTGTAAAATTGAGAGAGTCCTCATCAATTTAACTGATTTTTTTGTTAACACAACTGATCTCACTGGTCATTTCAACAGCGATCAACAGTCAATACATGAGCAAATTTCAAAGAGAATTTTACGCTCACTGCGTTCTCTAATTTGTACTTATGTATGCTGTGTATTATATGTATGTACATATTTACGTATGTATATGGCGGCCGCCGTGTTGTGATGGTAGCGTGCTCCGCCTACCACACCGAAGACGCTGGGTTCACACCCCGGGCGAAGCAACATAAAAATTTTAGAAATAAGGTTTTTCAATTAGAAGAAAATTTTCCTAAGGGGGTCGCCCCTCGGCACTGTTCGGCAAGCACTTCGAGTGTATTTCTGCCATGAAAAGATCTCAGTGAAAACTCATCTGCCTTGCAAATGCCGCAACATAGGTACTTTGGTCGTACAAAGCTGTTGCAACAACTTTGTTTGTTAATTTGACTACTAAAAAGGTCAAATACGAATCAACAATTTGTGTGCAGTTGATTCAACATCTTGTTGTGATGGATAAAAATTGACAGAAATTTCGGTTGAATTGACCTGTAATTCGGTTGATTTTACCAGTCTTTTTTTTTTTCAGTGTATTGTTTGCAGCACATACATATGACTGTTTTCTCTACATATTTTCAGTAAATAAATTGTGAATATATGTGGCAAGTCAAAAATAAATTACGATTTGCGTTTACTGCCTCAGTTGTTGGCTGTTGTTTCTCTGTAAGTATTTGTGTCGTGTTAAATGTTTGAATTTATGTTATTGTTGCTATTGCTGTTTATATTTTTGTATTTGGTTGTTGACTCTTTTCTTGCTATGTGCTGTGTTCCAGTAGCTCCTTTAAGGCATGAAATTGAATGATTGCTATTGTGCAATTGCGTTTGGGAAATTAAATACCTAGTTTATGTTTTTTCTATGAAAATAGAGAATCTGTGTAGGCATGAATAATGGCACATATGTATAGATTTTTTTATGAACTATCAGACCAATTATAAATATTCTCGCGGAATTTTGTTCTCGCGGATTTTTTTTATTCCCGCGGAAAAATCCCTCAATTCTGTTCTCGTAGGGAGAACAATAATTGGGGAATAGGAATTTCGAATTTTCGAAGTCAGCTGTTTTGTCAATTGAAATTTCGTTGCACATTTCTTATTTTGTTTAAAAAATTGAAAAGTTTAATTATTGTTGCAAATTTGTTGGAAATTAAGAAATAAAATATAAACATTGCACAGTATTTATTGCATTTCATGTGGTATTCACTGAAATGAGTAATGAATTGGTGCCACAGCAACATCAACAGCGGAACATAAGAAGACGGCCGCATAACACAAATCTGCCGGAGTTGCCTGCTTTCATTCAGCAAAGCAATTTTCTGGCGGCCAAATTGAGTTGAATTCGTCCTTCATCATATGCCAAAATCTATTTAAGCCTTATTAAAAAATCCTTGCGCAATTTCTGGATGGCTGCATCAAATTTGTATACCAAGAGCTCTACCGTTGCTTATGATATACTTTTCGACTTAAAATAAAGAATATTGTGGTTGTAGTTGTTGTTGTATTAACAGTGAGAATATTGTGGTAGAATGTAAATACATATTTTAGCACAAATTTGTACAAATAAATGTTCTTTCTTAAAAGAACGAATTTCCTTTAACTATTTTGATGCATTCCCTTTAATTTAACTAGTAAAAAAACTCCTATGAAATGGCAAAGAAATCTCCCTCTCCCTCACATTCATAATACCTACTTTTCTCCCATAACCGGTTTCCGCTTTTTCGAACATTGTTCAGAATAGGAGGAAAGGGAGAAGTGAAAAAACTCGCAAGGAATTTTTATTTAGAATACGAGGAATGGGAGAAGGGAGAAAACTCGCACGGAATTTTCGTTTAGAATTGGGCTGTATATAAAAAATTTCCATCATTTAACAGCACGCCTGGACCTAAATAGCTATAAACATAATAATTCGATTTTTCCTTGTGAGAAAGCCACGGATATAAGGGTGATATCGATTGGGGCAGTAGGCGACAGGAGGGATTTAGATGTGAATAGTTTCTGAATTTGCATCGGCTGACCAGACAGATATGCCTTGACGTTTCAGGAGCGAGGCCAAATCCATTACCTCTTATTCGATCTTTCAGTTAAAAATAAATGCCAGAACAGATCTAGAAAGTACATTTTGGAGTGAGCCTTGTCTCTTGGATCGCAGTGCCGCTACATTAAAACGACTATCTCCGTGATCTTTCCAGTTAACCCATTACAGTTTAACTTTAGTATTCTGAAGTGCAACGGCGGAGACTGCGTCGCTTGTGCCATTTAGGAGCAGGAGCACCCGGTGATGTTGGGAGTGCGGCTTGGTAGAACTATTGGGAAGGCGATATCGCCCAAGGCAGTAGTTGCATTGAGGGGATGTCGTAAAGGTGTATATTCTGTACTGCCAAACGATGTACATGGTAATAGGGACAAAAACTCTGTTTTCCTGACTTGCTCGTGTGCTGTGGCCGGAAAGAAGGGAAGGGACTGGTGCTCGGCATTGCTTATGTCCCTGAAAAGCTCAGGCGCAGACTACCACAAAAGTGTAGAAATAATATCGGAGCTGACGAATGTTGGTCGTAACAACTGACAGAAGTGTTACCGCCCCAAAGATATTCGTATCCCGCATCAAAAAGCTACAGCAAAACTATTTCTTTGCACTGGGTTAGTTCAACAACTTCACGGAGCAGAAGAATATAGAACAGTGCCGCTGCAAGAATCTGCAGGGAGGATAAGGATTTCTGAAAGGGACGAAACAAATTAAATGCGGTTACACTGAAATGACAGCCCTTGGTGGAAAAAAAAAATCCTATTAGCTCCCGTACATATAACCGGGTCCGGTGGGAAGCGTACCGGTTGCCGTAACATGGGTCTATCGCAGCAAAATTTTTGAACTGCTTTCGTCACTCACTGGTACCGCCTCACGGGCCCATTACAAGCGCTCACCGTCGAGGTCCGTTAGTACCCCAATGGGTTAGGGGGCTTAGAATATACCCGAGGCAGGTATAGCTCTCGTAAGAAGCCACTAAATTGCCAAGTTGATTTAAGGGGTTGTGTAGAGTAACCATTTGAAGCTGTGGCCAGCGCAAAATATAGCTTCTCCAACCCAATTTTCAACCTAACCTACCCGTAGCGAATCCTGTTACTTTAAAAGCCGAGGCTCTAGCGACCCCAAGTTCCTCATGGATCTAGGGGTCGGGAGGGCTTTACGGCTTTTAAGGTTTCATGTGGTCGTACTAAATCGTTCCCGAGATGGTCGGGCTGGTGCTAGATACCGGAATGTGCTGGATCAAGCAAAGGACCATCACCAGCGATAGCAATTCCCAAGGACTTCGGGGAGTGTTTTTGTCACTACAACAACAATAAAACCAGGTCCGTTGGGTATCCAAATGGTCCAAAGCGTTGGATAGTTCTTAGTGTTGCACGCTACTGCCAGAGAGATCTTTTATTCCCATTGCTCTAAACTCTTCTACACTCCCTTTGGATTCACCCTCCATTCCATGACAGAGCTAGTAAAATTTCGAAAATGTTCCATATCGGGAAGACTCTGTTGGAATACAGCCGAATATATCCCCTGAAGGCAAGTCATTTAATAGGCACGGTTCCCGTAACACCCTGGACTACACATATTAGCAGTTCTTAGTTTCCGATATCCCGCCATCCTTCTATGAGGCGAAACGGCATAGATGTAGACCCAAAGCCGCTCAGCCACATAATGGGGCACTATGGAGCATGGGTCAGCTCTTACGCTATCGACACGCATTACCCTAGGGTAAATCCTTGTATTTTCAAAAGATTTTGATTTGTTAAAAATTTGTTAATGTAAAAAATGTAATTCATTTAACAATTTTATATGCATAAAACCGTTCAAATGCTTTTCATTAAAATGTTCTGACAATGTTGTCTTTTGCTGTTTCTCGTACAACCATTTATTGTAAGATTTATTTTTTTTATTTTTTACTGCGTGCATACATGCAAGGAGCATTTATTTACTTTTCTTTCGCGTGTATTGTTTCGCTTGTAGCATTTATGTGCTTCCATATGTATTTGGTTATGTGTGTATGTTGGTTGTAGCCCAACAAACATGCCGTGTCAAAAAAAATGTCATAAAATATACCTACATCGAAGCGCTTACAATATTTACGAGCTCTTTTAGGAGCATAAAATTAACGTATTTCCTTTCTTACAATGGTTGTCTGTTATGTGCCTTATATCATACTTTATGTGAGCCTAAAAAGGACTCCGATCAGACTCATAAATAGACCAATCAGATATCTTAATTGGAGTTTGATAAGACACCTATTACGCTCATTAGTTATGTCTCATATGAATCTTTACATAATAATTTGTATGCATTGGAAAGGGAATTAGGATTGCAACATTCAGGGCCGATTTTTAACTCTAGGCATTAAAAATATGGTAGCAGTTTGGGAAGTACGATATTGTCTATAATATATAAATTAAATTAAGTATGTGTGTGTGTTCCCTATGGAAACGCATTTCCCACACTTCAATCATCACCAAGTTTTGGCTGTAGCTTCCTTCGATCAAGACGAAAGTTTTTCATATTTCAGAACTAAGAATTTTAAATAATTTTTTTTCAATTTCACGTACTACTAGGTGGTGCGACAAATTTTGTATGTCAGCAAAAGTTACTCATACACCATGTACGTACTTAAGTGCAGAACTTTTGTTTGGTCATATCACTGAATTCACAAAAAGTTAAAGCGATTGCATTGAGTGATTTAAAAGTTTTTATTAATTTAAATTTTTGTTAAATAATAGCTGTATATATAAGATGATAGAAAAAAATTGTGCAGCTATTTTGATTAAGTTATGAGATTTTGAGTATGAGTTGTGTGTGACAAAATAAAATTTGAAAAATAAAGCAAGGAATGATAAATTATAGGAATGGGGGATAAAAGAAGGAGAGAGGTAGAGGGTGTAAAAAGGAAGAGGGAGAGATATGGAAAGTATAAAGTGTAAGAATGAGAAAAATTGGGAGATACATTTTGAAGAAAATCAATAAAATCTTATATACTGATTACTTGACTTTGAGTAACGGGAAGGAAAGCGTTAAAATACACCTTCTTATTTAGATTAATATCTGCCTAACCTGAGTACGTCGGGTACCCTGCTAGTATTGAAATAAAATATGAATGGAAATTCAAAATAAAATATGAAAATCTTTTGGCGTAGGGCGCAAATTTTTCATCATACCCGAGTCAAAAATTACTACTATACAATAATATTTCAGAGGCCCATTTTTTTAAACATATTTTAGACTCATATCGGATTCCTAAGTTATGAGCGCTTCTTGAACGTTTGAGGAGAGCAAATATATTTCTTTTGGTTTACGTCACAAGCGCTGTGACTCTAAATGCAAACGAATACACTGCAGCGCCAAGAAAGCACTGACGAGCAGAGTGTAAATAATACCTACCAACATTTGTAAAAATACATTCAAACATAAACCTTCGTAAATGTGTGACATACAACAATACATGCGTCATCATTAACTTTATATTGTAGACGACATTTTTTATTTCTTTGCTTTATATTAGGAGACGCGTGTATGCATGTCAACTATTCTCTGTTGGCCGCATCCGGGCACTGAGCACTTTTCATATCATCCAACGTTCAATTTCTCATGCAAGCTTGTGTATACCTTTAATTTCACCTCACTTAATACTATACATTTGAAAGTGGTATCTGTTTCATCTTGCGCTATCTGCCTACCTTTTCTTATCATCAATTCTACGTAACGTGCTTGAGAGAAGTGTGGCGCATTCCCTTGATTTCAAGCTTATTACTTTTATTGTACTTTTCTTTCTCTTTTTTTTTCTCTATATTTTTTTCGTTATCTGTCGCATAGTTGTGCGCGTAATTTGTTCTTGTCTTACGTTTGTAATGATGTCACGTAAATTGAATCCGTAAGTTCGTTATTATATTTCAAAAGATACTCAAGCTTATACTCAGCTCGGATGTAAGAGTGTGAGTGGAAATGAGAGATGAGACATGGGTAGATACATAGAGTAGATTGGAATCGAGCGACATTTCTGTAATCATACACTTACCAACAATGAATAAACATACGTACATATGTATGTATATGCGTATGTAAAAATAAATGAATAAATATATATGTATGTACCCTTGATTGAGGTAGACTTTCATGCTCAATTTCTTTCCTTACTTTGCTCTCACTCCCTAGGTATTTTCTTAATTGAGGTGGAAATGTGAGGATAGAGTTCAAAAAGAAAATTTTAAACAGAAATAGGAGCGGAGAAAATGACAGGAACAAGTCATTAAAAAGTTGAAGGTGGAGGTCTTATAAAAGTAGATGATTATGAATTGGTGACATGTTTTTTTTTTCATGAATACTTTATTGGATATTTTCGTGGACTTGAAACACGGGAAACAAATGAAGGTAAGGGTTTTGGTCTTCCCAAATTTGTCAATCAACTTCCAACCGTCAGCAGCTAAAACAGGTTGTTTCAAGCCGCAGGTTACTTCGTAAACATAAACCTTATATGGCTACCTGGTCACAGGAATATTGGGGGCACCGAAAAGGCACACGAACGTGCAAAATCAGGAAACGTGCTGAACCCTACTGAGTCAGTCGTGAAGCATCATCTTCCTAGAACAATCAAAATAAATATACATGCAAATTCAAGGAGTTAGCGGTTTTCAACTAGAACTCCTCAAACACCTGCAAGATAAATAAAAAATATACTGGCCATATTTCGAAAGAAAGAGAACGGAACACCTACTGATCAGGTCAAAGAAAGAAATCTTTAGAATCACTGCCACAATCAAGGGACACTGGCTGCTCGACCTGTATGCTACGAGAATGGGGATCCCTTTCAGTGCCATTTACAGGAGTTGCTGTGAGAAAGAACGCAAGGAAAAGTCGCGCATTACCTCTGTGAATGCCCAGTCCCAGCTGAGAATAGATGTATAACTATACTGCCGACTAGGCATACTAAACCAGCAGCAATTGGTTCCTGGAAAATGTGCATCAAAGTGGCGCCTCGTGCGCTACTTAACTTAAGATCGGATCTTTCGTATCCGAGCAGAACAGGAACCAAGCAACTAAGAGTAACAACCTATTTAGCAGATTGTCGAAGTAAAATTTTTTGTAAATTTTTTTTTTTCGTTGCCAAGAATGAGGTAGATGGGATGCTAAATACTGCTTAACATTCACAGAATTTAACATCTAAGCTCTGTTATGAAAGACTGAAGGCTGTTATCGATTGCTTGGCCTTAATTGCGATTGCACCAATGGATTAAAAAATTTCTGATACCAGGGCGTTTTGAAGTCTTTGGCAGATTTTAGGCAGATGTTTTGATCCTGGCAGGCACTGATGGACTGAACGTGTTTGCCAGCGGAGACTTTGGGAGTTCCCTGGCTATCTGCTCTCCGCTTCTGAACGGGTGAGTTTTGAGCCAGCTAAGTAAACGCCATGCTGTTCCCAGCTCTATCGAGGTTTTTATAGCCCGTTATTGACCCCAGGCGCCAGGTGGAGCTACTACAATTTACCAACGATACGTGCTATATTTTATGGGCGCTTAGTCCTCAAGCAATAGGAGTTGGTCAGTTGGGTTTTATCAATGATCTAGCTACGTGCTGCATTTTACGGTCGCGTAGCCCACATGCGAAAACGGTCGGTCAGTAAGATGGAATGATTCCAGAAATGTAAAATATTTTATGGGCGCCTAGCCTCAACCAAAAGGGGTTGGTCTGTTTGGTTTAAGCAATGCCTCAGATACCTGCTAAGCTAAGTCAGCAAGCAAAAGTGGTCATCCTGTTGGTTTTTCCTAATACATCTCGTCGGTCGGCTTATCCAACCATGATAAAGGGCACTATCAAATGGGAGTACATGCTGGGCACTTTGCAGGACGATGAGATGAAATCATCGAGTCAGTTTGTGCTCAGCTATCCAACGTGGACGTACGTGATTTCTTGCAGGATATTTCCATGATCGATGGATTCGATAACTGAAAGTCAGTTTCGCCCAAATAAAAGTGTCCAAATGGGCATACTTAGTTTACCACGCAACCTAACCTAAGTTCTAAGAAAATTGCAATGAGCTTGCACTTATATGAATTCCGAAGCTTGGAAGTAATTACGGCAATTAAATTGCTTATGCACTGCTAAGCTAATGTTGCTTTGAGTAATTATAATTAAAGCGTTTCTAATGCGAAGAATCTGCCTTACTGGCGGAAATTGTATACTGCCCGAAGCGGTCAAATGGTCTACAAAAAGTGAAGAAACTGCAGCTCTCATTTTATCTTTCCCTTTCTCTCATGTACTCCCTCTCAATCATCCTCACCTTCTACTTCCCGTCTCCCTCTTGTTATCGCTCTCACTCCCCCACACTCTTTAATTTCTGTTTTCTCTCTCCTTCCCACACCCTTTGCGAGTACGTTTTCAAATAGGTCGGCGCTTCATCCAGTACTGAGCGAAATTGGGCAGTAGTTCGCGGTCTTTAGGCTCTACAGATAAATAATAAAACAATACTTACTTTTTAAATATTACATTAACACTTGTTGGAATAAAAATCCGAATAAGCGCTGGCTCTTTAAGTCACCACTTTGTCGTACAGTTTTGGGCCACCTTGTCAGTATAAACTTTCGATGAAATACTATGTAAGTATTGGACGTCGTGAGAAGCTCATCATACATACATGCCTGTTTACATATTACATTAGCACTTGTATAAATAATTGAAATGCTCCCTGGAAAATACTTATATCATATCTCCAATTCACCACTTGGTCGAATATTTTGTATCAAAATTTCGGTGATCTCATTAGCGTGAGTTTCCAACTTTCGATAAACACTTCACAACCAATAAGGCGAAGTGAATACTTAGCTCGTTGTGCATACTTAGACGTATGCGCTCTTTATTTATTACATTAACACTTGTAGAAATACAAATTCGAATATGTCCTCCAGAATGTTTTTGACGCGAAATCAAATAGTGACTTGTCGAATTATTTCGACAACATTTTGGATAGGCTAGGTTTGGTTGAACTTGTTCATGGGGTTACAAGAAGTTCGTTTAAAGACAAAACTGAAAAAACCTTTCAAAAACCAAAACCTATGTTATAAAACCACTCTATCCTCTTGACAAATACTTGAAGCTTTGTATGACCTATGGCACTCGTTGCTTTTTGATCCGAAAGCTGTACCACACCTAATGATAAGAGTAGCTTTGTTAATGTAAGGTTGTAAAACCTACATATGATCTTCAACACTTTACGTGCTTGGGTCCACTCGTTTTCTGCTTGGTCGATCATGTGAAACTCTTTTTTTTTTTTAATCTCGGCTCATCTCATTGGGACATTCATTCCAATATGCCCAGGTATCCAATAAAAATTAATATTTCCCTCTACTTCGGTTCTTTCCAGAGATAGATATCATTCTAACATATTGTGGCGAATTTTAGCATCACTAATCTGGTAGTGAATAAAGGCACAACAACAATAAAGCAAGCTGCCAGTCTTACACTCGTACATGAACACATGAATTTAATCCATTTACAGACGTACATACAAGGCAACTAAGAGATATTACGCGCACACATTTGTGGTCATCAGCCGAAGTAGTGCTCACAAGAAACGCATAAATTACAAATATACATGTATATCGCTGGTAACCAAGCAACAGAATCTAGAAGGCGAAACGTCTAGACTTTTGTAGAAAAATGCGAATGAAGCAACGGAGAGTATGAAATCAGCGCAAGCTGAGAAATCAGTAATCAGTCTAATTTAAACACGCTATCAGTTGCGAAGTGAAGTTTAATTGTGAAATATAATTGTACTACTCCCAACGTAGTCGAATAAAGACCATTTTGCTATGCAGAATATGGGAGTGATTTGTTCAACAGTTTAACGATTCGAACGTTAGCAGAAGGTTGCAAATAAGCAGAATTTCCCTAAGTTCGTTACAATACGTCAAGAAGTTGTGCTATGCAATATAATTGCCATAATTTTTGACGCAGCTGTAGTATAAGATATTTTCTGCTTTAGTCACGGCTACTACTTCCACATGAAAAACACTGCAGTGATCTAGCAGCCGGTAGGATCTGTTCATTTCTAAGTCCACACAGCATACCGAGGACCTTACTTCTTTCATTACTCCACAATCATCGGTGTACACGTGTACACCTCGTTGAATATCCTCGCGCCCACCTGTCGTCTCTGTTGTGGCTCTAAAGAGAACCATAGAAGCGCATGCTGGGAGATCGGTATGCTCTCCGCCCAATATTTGCTGGCGCTATACAACTATGGACGTACGGTCTCGGCTCAAGCTACGCCGAAGGCACTGAGCCTCGTTTCAGTTGTTAAATGTTCAGAATGGCATTCACTTCAGCTGGCATCACTTTCTCCACCACGTTGAACTTCTACGATAATTTATTGTCTAGAATAATTCCCTGTTATTTCTTCTAAGGTTTTTTCTGCAAATTCGCCCCTTCTAGCTTATGCCCACAACAAGTTGGGACCTTGTAACTCTTAGAAACAAATATATATCTGTCTTCTCCGCTTTGACCGTACACCCGACATTAAATTTTCGGATATGCATATCCCGAAGTGCACGATCCACCAAACAGATAAATCTTAGAAGTCACTTCCCACATATAACAACTGCAACGTCATATGCGTACGTCGTACGTTTGACGGGTCCCTCAGCGAACCGCCTGAGCTGTTCGTTTATGAGCAGCGTACACAGCAGAGGTTATAGAACCGCCCCCTTCGAGTGCCCCTGTTCACTGATTTCGGGACTTACCTTATACAACCCCCCTTGTGAAGTAATCTTCAAGCAATTTAACGTGCAGCTGATCCACTTGGTTATGGTTGGATGTTCTTCAATTAAGACAATCCCTGACCACCCATATTGTGGAAAGCCCCAGAAATATCTTAAAAGGCTCCTAAGGCATACTCCTTATATTCCTGGGTTTTCACGATGCTTATAACCAACCTATACAGTTCCACTTTCACCGACTTGCCTTCAGTGTATGCATGTTGTATTATCGAGAACATTTTTTCAACTTATGGAGTTAATGTACACATCCAACAGCCCCTCAAAAGCTTTGAGCAGAAATTATATTTGGCTAATGGGCCTGTAGTCTCTGTGATACATATGATCAATCTTCTTAGCATCAGGTGGGAAAACTACACGAGCAGTTCTCCAAGAGTGCGGTACATGACTCAGTCTAATGTACCCTTCGTATATTAATTCGACACACGATCGATCTACTCGAAATTTGCAGAATTGAATTGACATTGGCCAATTAACACGTCATTACCCACTCCGTGATAAAAGTGAAACTGCTGTCTGTTGGCTTAATCATCTCGCGATAGTAAATGTGTGTCGACAAGCGCCTCAAAATAATTTGCACAACTTCTTGACCATTCCCCAATATTTTTCTAGAATGGTCCATGTACTATGGTTCCTTTTTCTAGAACTTTCCTAAACCGCCCTGTTTTGCTGGAGCACAAAATATCCGCTCGATGTTCTGAAACTTTCAACCTTGTAGATCAGCAGCAGGTCCCTATAATAGTTCCTGTACGCTTCGGTTTCCGCGATTTTTGTCAAGATAGCTAAAATTAATCAGATATGAATAAGAAATAGAAATCTGAAACAAATTGGCAAAAAAAAATTGGCAAATGTTATGTTAGTTTCTCTCGACTAACCATGCATACTAGTCAACCTATTAGGTTCGCTAGAAATACGCTACATCCCTTAAATTAACTTTTGCTCACTTTTTAGCCACTTATGTATGCTTTAGTGCCCTTTGGATATATCCATGCAAAATGCGCAGATAAAATTGCTGACCAACCAGTTATCAAGATTTTTGTTTATTTACTGTTACACACACACAAATATACTAATATGCATTGCTGCATTGATGGATGTTTTTTTTGTAGGTATATGTGCATTGTCTGTATACTTAATCGCAAATCCTAAAAAGAATCTTTGCTCACCACAAGCAATTAAACTTGTCGCTTATAATTGCATTTACGTACACAACAGCTCTGATTCCATTTTTCACTTTTTTTATTTTCCAGCTTTTCAAATCAGGTCTTCAACTTACGTTCTATACTCCTTTAATACGTTCTACGGACATTCTTTACGATTGTTGACATGAGTTGGCTGAGTGACAGCTACTAACAACTTAGATGATGGCGTAAGTGTGTGAGTTGAAAGTTGAATGCAAGAGTAGTAGTACCAAAAATAACTGTCATCATCCTCACTAGCATTAGAGTCAAGGCGTTAGATATGTATGAATATGTGAGATTTATACAAATGTGCATTTTGCATAGTAAAATTTGGTGCGCCTTGTCGTATGAGTAACCTCATTTGTATTTGACAGTATACATTGTTTCTAGCTATGCATGTTTATATGTCCCTATATATATACATATATCTTTGTGTTTGTATGTGCATAATTGCTCCTACTGACGCTTTGCTGTAACCGATAAGATAAGTTTTATATGTAGATACTAAAAACTTTGTTGCTTTCAGTTGTGCCTTTGGAAAGAGCTAAGAAGTCCAAACATATTCTTCTTCTTCTTCACAAAACATTTGAGTTTGTTGATTACTTCTAAACTTGAAGTGGATTAAGAGTGATACTGGCAAGACAGCTGAGTGTACGATTTGGGCGTATGGCAAAGGTGGCTAATTTATCGCAGAGTTGAAAAGTTCGAGCTCAGGCATTGTGGGTGAGCTAGTGTGGGGGGCGTGCAGTTGCTATTCAAACCACAGAAGTCTGCATGTAATGCAAATGGAAGTATAAAATAGTAAACGAACTTAGCTGAAGAATGCAGCAGTAATTCACGACCAATTTCCGTGGTCGGATTAGTGAAAACTTTAAACTATTACAAACAAACAAATAAGTCACATAAGAAATAGACAGATGAAAAGACAAGTTATTAGTTAGCTGTGGGTTTTTATGTGCAGGGAAGAAAGGAAAGGCTGGTAAGTTGCTACAAAAGTGAATGAAATGCCAGAGGTGTTGTGAGTCTGTGTTCAGCTGAATCGAGTGGGGAAGTTTAGTAAACTTGGGGGGGGGGGGGGGGGGTGTTCACGACAAATTATTTCAGTATACATACATATATTATACCGGCTGTTGTGGTGTGGTAATAGCGTGCTCTGTCTAACACACCGACGGACCTGGGTTCGAAACAAGTTTTTTCAGTTTTAAAATAGGCTAGAACTGCCAAATGAACCCAGTAACAATACATTCGATTTGGCAGTGGATAATACATTATAAATCTCACGTTTGCTAGTAGCGAAATAGCGAGGCGAACAAAGTGGTTCAACAGTAACGTCTACAAACGCAGCGACACTAAAGCTTTCAGTTTGGAGATAGTGGAAACTTCACCAAGCATACTTCTTATTAACTACAAAGAATAAGATGAAAACAACACCCTTTTGAGTTACAAACATTTGAGGTTGTATGGAATGATACCACATGCGGAAGACCTTTCTTAGTACCCACAGTACACACAAAGCGCGAAGAACAACGTCCAAGGTAAAAAAAAAAAACAAAACATACTATTACATAACGTTACATAACATAACATAACAAAACATAACATAACATAACACACCATAAAATAACATAACATAACACACCATAATATAACAAGACATAACGCAACATGACATAATAAAACATATCATATAATAGCATTACATAATATAACATAACATAAAATAAAGTAACCTTTAACAATATTGACTTATGTACATTCTATATTGGACTATATTGTACGCAAATACACATCAAAATAATTTCGAAGTTAATTTTCATAGAGAAATCAATCAAACCTATTCATCTTTTTCAAAGGCCATACAATCGTTGTTTTGCGATAGTAAAACATCATCATTAATATAATCATAATTGATCCTAATTGGAAACTTTTTAGGTTTATGCAGCTCTTATAACTAGACATTTTTATGGAAATTTTGTACCCTCACTAGGATTGGCCCCTTGGTTTAATTGTTTATCCATAGCGCATGACTACGTGACTGAGGAGCTTAGGGTCTTGCATCCAAGCCATTACGCCTTATAGAATGGTGGCCGGATTTCAAGAACTGCCAGCCTTCCCTTTCTGGGTTGATCTGCGGAGCTTGTATATTGGATGATATGCAGCCAGGGATATATATTGGGCTGCATTCCAACGGAGCCTTATCGATGCTGGGCTACTTCGGGAAGTGTTTATGTCGATTCTGTGGCAGACTGTTCATTTCCTTTTATTTAATATTGGACCAATGAGCCCCTCCTTATCGGGTAGGTAATCGTACGACCAAGATAAATGATTATCTTATCCAATATAAATGAAGATCCTATCTTAATAAGGAAGTTGGAAGCAATAAAACGTAGTTGAAAACGAAGGAAAACAAAAGCGCTACGCGCGGTGTGTCGGACTAGGGGAGCGAAGTTGTAGAGAGTGAACAAGCGTCATGAAAAAAAGCGTGGAAATTTAAAAGGAGAAGTATAGTGAAGAAGGCTATAGACCAGAGGGTCTTGGATATCTTTCTCGCAGTACCGATCTGCACTAAGAATCGTCAAATGCTTCGGAGCCACGGTCGATTCAACAGAGCTGGAGCGCGAGCGCTTAGAGTGGGCCCGTAAGGCGTTCAAGAGATTTGCACAATGGTGTAAGTTGATAGCGTGTGACAACATTGCAAGCTTGCAGCGCCTAGAGAAAGTTGTTTCAAACCTCTAAAGGCAAAGCTCGCATGCATTGTTTAAGGTGAAGGAAAGAGTGCAGATCCTCACAATACCAAAAGTTAAAACATGGATATGGCGGTTGGTTATAGGCACGGGTTTTAATGAATAAGGTATACAGAATTAAAAAATACCTACAACTAATAAATTGTACTTGCTTCCACCTAAGGTATTAACGTATTAAACTAACAAAACTTCAAGCGACATTTTAGTCCTTACCTAGTGTCTTATGATTTTTTATACAGATCTTACATTTTACATTTTCATTCCACTATCTATACCACATACATCTTTACTTCTTATATTCCTTTTATATACCCATACTTTTTATTTTATTCACCCTTTTTTGAGCGCAATGATGCGATTAATACTTTGACATCGTCCTCTAACAAAGTTTAAAGGTCATATGTTTATGCGTATGTATGTATGTGTGTCTTATTGCTTGCGGTTTGTACTCCTCTTCAAAAAAAAAAAAAAAGACATTTGTTGCGTTCGCTGACTATTATTACTTGCTTGACTTTGTACGAATGTCCTTTTTTGTGTTACAAAATACTTAAAGTTTTGGCTTTTGGCTTACTGCACTTACACATACATATATATATATGCACGTTCTTATATATGTCTGTGCACTTTGGCTGTGGCAAAGTTGCTAAAGCTTTGCCTTCCTTTTATTGCTTTTGTGGCAAAGATTTGTAAAATTTCTTAAATATTTCGTTTTCTTACTTTTATTTGCATTTTTGTGCAATTGGCCTTTTGTTCGTTCATTCGTTCATTCAGTTCGTCGTTTGCATACTTTTGTTCAAAGCTTGTTGGCTATAATTGTTTGACATGCCTGTCAGCGGCTTAAATTGAATTGGAATGAAATGCATTTGTAGCAAGTCAAAGTGACAATGGCAATAAACGTGTCAAAGGGTATGAATTGAAAAATAAACGAAGATGTTGAGAGAGAGTAGAAGAAGAAATGTCTCAACTCAACGATTACTGCTTAAGTTGGTTTGAATTGAAACTTCAAATAGGCTTACAATAAAAATATGTTCGTATAAACCAATTATAAAGCCTTAATTTTTTATTTTCTGAAATATTGAAAATGTTTACGGTATTTTGAAAACATTGCTGTGATATTTATGTATGAAAATAAATTATATTTCATCTGCAGATTTGAGTTTCACCTTAAAATATTTTACTTTTTTTTTAGTTTTTTGACTTACCGCTTCGACTTTCACTTTCAGCTGGCTTGAGCTGTAAAGCACGGTTCATCTGAAATCAGAAAAGGAGAATATGTTGGTGAGAATTCATATTTTAATTAAGTTTTGTGAAAAAGGAAAATTTTTTGAATTTCTATCAAAATGGTTTGTCTGACCACAACATTTCATGGCAAAATAACTTAATTTCTAATATACGAGTCATGTCACTTTATGAACTACTTTAGTGTAAGTTGTAACAGGTGGTTCTTAAAGGAATTAGCAAACTTAAAGTGTATCTAAGGAAGAACTTTCAAAACTTATTTAGTTGAAAGAAGGAGGAAGAGAATATTAAGGTAGACACATGGAACTCGAATATTGTAAACTAAGGGTTAAAAGAAGAGGTTAAAGGAAAAAAATTGAGGGTAAGGCACGAGTCATAGGAAGAGGAAAGATAATAGGGTAAGTATGAGTACATGCGAGAGGATTTAGTAAGAACAATAATTAGTTAAAGAGCATAAGAGAAGGATTAGGGGTAAGAATAAGAGAAAAAGTAGCACAAGAAGTAAGAGTAAGCGTGAGAGTAAGAGTAGGAGTAAGAGCTGTAGTAAGAGTAAGAATAGAAGTAAGAGTAAGCGTAAGAATAAGAGTAAGAAAAATAGTGAGAGGAAGAGAAAGAGTAAAACTTAGTGAAAGAGTGTCAGCAATAGTAGAAGTAAGTGTAAGAGTTAGATTAAGAGTAAACTAAAGGACAAGTGTAAGAGTAAGAGTAAAACTAAATAAGCAAAGAAATTGTAAGGGAAGGATTAAGGATAAGAGTAATATTTAGAAAAAGAGCATGGGTAAGAATGTCTAAGAGTAACAGTAAGATAGGTAGAAAGGGTAAGAAATAGAGTAAGGTCAGGAATAATACTTAGAGCAAGATTTATAGTAAGAATATGTGTATCTTGAAACGGTGCTCACTCCGTGCGATTTGACTCCATACTAAATTTGACAAGTGATTGCAAATTACATCGAGTAATCCCCAGCAGTGGTGCATAGCACCATCGCCTCCCTAAAAACCGCTCATACGCACACAAACTATGTATTAGTAATGACACTGGTGCTTGTGGCACCTAATCTTTCAAAAGCTTTTCAAACATTTGGCCGCAGCACGTCAGGCGAAGGCACAGAAGATTCAGGCCTTCATCCCGACAAACGTCGGTTTAATTTAAGAATGAAAAGTGGCACCACCTACCCACTTCTGTTTAATTTCAACATATTAAGTCTCCATTCGCCAACAGAAGGAACTACTATTTTCCTGCCCATGCTACCGACTGGGCAATAGATTCAATCCCTGACCTTGAAAAGATGAACTAGTCGAAAAAATAAATAAGTACCTAAGGTTTTATATTCGCCAGCGGCCTTCAAGACCCATGTTACTTAAATTAAATCTGGAATAAAAAAAACAACAACAAAGCCTTAAGTCTTTTGTCGGCTGCGCTTGTGAAAATTTAAGGAAAATCTGCTTAAAACTTCAAAGAATGTCCATTAATACGTCCCGCTTGTTCCCACAACTTAAAAAGAAAAAAAGTCTATAGAGCAGCCAATACTGCACTTGAAATTGCGTCGAAATGTCTCCTTATCACCTGCTGAATATCATCTACATAATAAGGCAAAAGAACTCAATATAAGGGAAGTTAAGAATATATCGACAGAAAAGTATTAATCTCTGTAATCATTAAGGATTAACAACACATCCGCTAAATCTAGAAAAGCGCGAGGAAGAAGTAAGTCAAATCCACACAAAGCACCTTTGCTAGGTCGCGCCCGGTGAACAATGTTATTATTACATTACACTCTAGCAGAAGTGGAAATAAGTCTAAACAGGAAGACACTTGTCACTCTGGTTCAACTTTGCGCTAGATATTGTAACAGGTTACACTGTCAGTTATTTAAATCCAATCCGAACAATAGAATTGTGTGTCCCACATGCGATATGTTCTCAGTTGACATCAATTATATCTTCAACAAATACAACGAGGAACCAAGACCTTTTAAATCAATGATTCACTCCTCTTAATTTCAATGATTTGACCGTATTGATTCTGCGAGTTTACTGTCGTTAGAGGACTTTGATGAAATTTTGTGAATGGTGGCGTTTACGGAATGAGACAACACACTGTTAACACAAAAACAACAACTTCGAAATTTCAAATGAATAGTTAACAAACATGTTTTCTGTTTTTTCTTACAGTTTTTAGTTGCTTAATCGAATATTTGGTGTATACGACCAAACCAATCAGATATTCGGAGGATTCAAAGGGGTTGTTAGCGCAATTTGTAGCTTGTTTTACCCAATTTTGAGCTTCAATCATCCGTAAAGGATACAACTTACTAAGCACATATTCCTCTCATGACCTCAAGCTCCCCAGGGACGCGGATGAATGGATAAGCTGGGAGCTTCAATGTGAGCATACCAAATCATGCCCGCGGTGGTCAAGCTGTTTCCTTATTGCTGTAATTTTCCGGAATATACTGGATCTAATCCGGCAAAGGACTTTTATCTTCGAAATTTTAAAAGAAAAACTTCAATGAATTTTATGTATGTTGGAACGATTTTCCGACCTTCCTTGTCGAATTTGATTTGTGCACAAATCGTTCAAATATACATCGATTATCCACCCTCTCGGAAATCAGCAAAACAAAAAAATGAGTTCTATGAATTTTGTTATTCAAATTGCGCAAACTAATTTCATAACTGCTTTAATAAAATTTGAAAAAATTTTACGCAAATTTCGAACTATTTTGTTATAGTTTTCGAAGAATGTTCCAGATTTCCTTCCATATAAAAAGAAAATATGAAAGACCCTTTAAAAAAACCTTAAAATCAATGCGATTTAATAGACCTTTAACTGGACGTTCTTAGACTAAAATTGATTGACCTACAACAATGCATACTCAACAAAATTCGGTGAAATTCAAATAAAGTATTAGAAATTTTAATACAAGTTTCTCTAATTTCCGAAAATTTTCGAAAATGTTTTCGAAATTGATTGGCACAATTTCAGTTAAAAAATTTATAGTGTGTTTTTCTTAAAATATTGAGAATAAAGAAGGTTATTTTACGAAATTTCGAAATTTTTACTTAAAGTTTTCGAAGAATGTTCCAGATTTGCTTCCATACAAAATAGAAAATATGAAATACCCTTTAAAAAAACTTTAAAGTTAATGCGAGTTTTGATAGACCTTTAACTGGTACTTTGTTAGATTAAAATTGATTGAGCTACAAGAATGCATACTGGAAAGAACTCAGCGAAATCCAAATAAAATGTTCGAAATTTTCGAAAAAGTTTCACTAATTTTCGAAATTTTTCGAACACGTTTTCGAAATGCTTTGGCACAGTTTCAGATCAAAATTTTTGGAGGGTTTTTTTTATAAGATTGAGAATAAAAAAAGGTTATTTTACGAAATTTCGAACTTTTTACTTAGTTTCGAAGAATGTTCTACATTTGCTTCCCTATAAAAAAAGAAAATATGACACTTAAAAAAACATAAAAACAATGTGAATTTTAATAGACCTTTAACTGGTACTTTGTCAGAATAAAATTGTTTGAGCTGCAAAAATGCATACTCAAAAAAATTCAGTGAAATGCAAATAAAATGCTCGAAATTTTCGTAAAAGTTTCTCCAATTTTCGAAATTTTTCGAACAAGTTTTCGAAATTTCCTGGCACAATTTCAGATACAAAATTAATAGAGGGTTTTTTTTTAAGATTGAGAATAAAAAAAGGTTATTTAACGAAAAAAATTTCACCGTTTCTTCCGTATTCGCTGCTGGGTATGGCTGCTACTTCCACATTTCTTATCATTGCAAACCAAAACTGCAGACCCACCGTTAATTTCATTACTTGAACTTCAAATGGGTAGTCTTTGTTTTTCTTTGCTACTTCTGCAATACGTTGATTACTGTATTTTATTACAATAGAGCACAAATCCGCAACAAATCACCGGTAAAGTTAAGAGAAATTGAAATAAAACAAAAAAAATTAATAAAATGAGAGGTGAAAAAAAACTACCAGCTCCTCACTACAACTACACCGCAAAGGAATTGAAATGGGTTACCAAACGCTTAAGTGCAATATAAGTAAAATAAAAAAGTAGAAGAAATAGAAAAAATACATCAAAAGCAATGAGTTTTGTAAGGTGGACACAAAACAACGAAGTCATTGGTTCAAGTGGATCAATGTGCGGCTTTGGAAAAAAAAATGTGAAAAAGGAAAGGATAGACACTTATTTAGGCAGACAGATAAGCGGAAAGAGTTGTGGAAAATACATAAAAGGTAGAACAATTTTGTAAAAATTGGTAAAAGATTGAGTAAACTCGAAAACATGGTCTGCACCCGAATACTTAATTCTTGGTAGAGTTGCTTTGTTTATTTCGCTTTTTTGTTACAACAACCAATTTTGTTGTGCTTAAATCATTCTGAACAAGTAGTCATTGCTTTTTGGTGGATTTTCAATTGGATTTGTTAAGTTAAAATACTTATATATATGTAATTGTGTGTATCTGTTTCACTGCAAATTCTTGACCTCGTCGGCTGATGGGTGATTTGGTCATTGAATTGCATTCATTGCTATTTACTATTGTTGTTGGTTAGCATTTAAGTGGTGATTTAGTTGAATAATTTATTAAAGGACGATTGGCAGATGATTACGATTTACCACTTTGAGTGCACACAAATACGAACGTTGTATCTGCGACACACATACATACATATATATTTAGTGGAAGTATTGTATAAACACTTACGTGCTTGCTTGCATAAAACATTAAATGGATGAATTGTTTTGAAGAGCGACAGTTAGACAGGCAAACGTAGTTATACAGACAGACAATTTTCACGCTTACAGATTGGTAAGTCACAAGCCATTGACGTAAGTACTTACTTACTTATCTACATTGTGGGACAAAGCAAAAGAAAAAAGAAAAAAGGAAATTCAATTTGATTGCATAATTTTAGGTGTTCAAGGAAGGAAATACAGAAGTAGAACTTTTTTATTTTTAGTATAGTTTTGTGATATTGATTATTTTAGTTCATATACAGATTTTTTAAAAAAATATATATATTTATTTACACGCTTTTCCGGTTTTGAAATTTTTGTTTGATATAATCACTACATACTTTTAGGCTCATCAAAGGTTAGGGAGGGAATATTTTGATTCCTTTTAATACTACAGTAGATGGAGATATAAATGGTAATGATTGCATTTGTGGCCTAATCTCTCTCTCAACACCTCATCTAAGCCGACTTCCCTAATGAAGCCTAGTAGTTCCCTTGGCTTGAGGGGTTTAATGCGGGATTGCTCTGGCCTTAGTAAGACCAAAAACAGTCCTTAGTTTGCATCTCATTCGAAAAGGATAGGTTTCGCCGTCTCCGCTGAACTACCACAGGATCAGCAGGTACTTTTATGCCAAATTTATGCATGTTGCTTATGAGTCTGCAAGGGACTGTGAAAATAGCTGTTTGAGTTGTTACGTTATTTTTTGAAATACTTATGTTTACCCTATAGCGTTTTGTACTATAACCTCTACATGGTAGCTGTGATTGCTTTAAACTTGGCGGATTTGCCCCCGTGCTATTCCCTATTCTTCCTATATTTTAACAAGGAATGCCCTCTAATTCCTTGCAGGCCAACTGGCAGATGCTGGTTTCGCTAACCGCGCACTCTAAGACTAGTGTTGATTTTATTTCTAACGCCGGAGTTGCATTAAGTACGGCTTCACTTTCACTGAATACGGCTAGGTATCTTCTGAGTATCCGCGCTGAAGGTTCAGCTCATCGCACAGATTTTTGGCGTATACTTTCGCTTTAAATATGTTCGAGTATTCTCCCAGAACCACTAATATTCCGACCTTGTGTCCAAAGACACCAGCTCCAAACCCATTATGAGTTTAAGAGCCATTTGTGTACTATGTGATCTTTTGTAGGCTTTGGATGTTCTCTAGCATTGCATTTCAAGTTATCTTTCCTCCCAACTATACTTTATATTTTCTCCGAAGGACTAATTGCTTGAAGATATAATCTCTCGAGAGTTCAAGGATTGATATCTTCTCTCTTAGTTCCTCCATATTTTGGCATGAGATGATCCATCCTTTGACCGAGAACTCCTTTGCAATATTCAGGGGAGCTCGCTTGGCAATGTGTAGCGGAGTTAGATCTAGGAGACTTCTGCCGCTATAGTGGAGCAATTATTATTGATTAAGTAATGCAGTGTGCGAAAAAAGTTAAGCGAAAGAAAAGGAAAAGGGCAAATGGGGAATGGATGGTAGAAAAAGGTGAAGGAAAGTCCGAAAAGTAAGGGCAACAAGAGGAAGAAGTACAATGAGAGTAAAATATGAAGTGCAGCGAAATAATTCCAAAAAATAGAAGTAATATCAACTGGCTTCATTACTTCTACAAAAAGAAAATACGGCCATGTACAAAAGATAATATTTCAGAAAGCTTAGAATATAATATTTTTCATGCTGTTTAAAACCGGTAGAGCAGAAAATATACAAATTTGTCAATTACGCCTTAAAGTATGCAATGCTGATAAAAGTGTGCCTAATACTGAAAATCAAACTAAGGCCGGGTGTTTCAGTGTTTAACGGGTTAATCCAAAAAGTTGTTTGCAAAATATATTTGTTTTCTACAGAAAAACAGCGGTAGCTAGTATTATTTAGTTAAGTGTAGGTTAAAAACTTCTTCTAAATCCTGCCATGTACATGTCCCGGAAATTTTTCAGCATATACTGAAATAACCGCTAGGTAGAACTGGGGTCAGGATTTTTCCAAAATTTATATTTTTGAACTGAAAAAATAGTTTTATATTTAGTATAGGGTTTACGTTCAAGGAATAAAGGAGCGCCGCATTAAAATGTTTCCGATTTTTGAGGTAATACTCTCTCTTCTTCAGAAATAGAATTTTAGATGCATCCTCAGCCTCATCAAATATTTATATATTTTCTTCCTGTTGAAAAAAAAACAAGAAATAATAAGTAAAGGTGTCTAAGTTCGGGTGTAACCGAACATTATATACTCTGCGTGAGCTTCAGTTGCACATTTCATTTCAGATAAATTACTTTTCTACATAACACGTTTAAAA
Organism: Eurosta solidaginis; assembly: GCF_040869045.1. Taxonomy (NCBI): domain Eukaryota; kingdom Metazoa; phylum Arthropoda; class Insecta; order Diptera; family Tephritidae; genus Eurosta; species Eurosta solidaginis. The sequence continues at coordinate 33,171,189 of NC_090323.1, forward strand.
AAAATGTCTCCCCATTTTCTTTTACAATAAAACTTGATAAGTGAAATATCATTGATTCGAAACAATTTTTTGCTAAGTTATAGGTTATTATTCTAGTCTACGACCCCTTAAAACCCTTTAAACTTGTTTTACATCTAAGTTGCCGTGGTCTCTAACCAATCCAGTCCATTTTTACTAGAAATATTTTCTGCTATAAGGAAAATATGTGTACCCAATTTTGTTACGATATGTAAAATTTACGATATGTAAATTTAAAATTGCTTATACAAAAAAGGGGCGGTGCCACACCCATTTCTTCAAATTTAAGTGTTTTCCAATTTAATGTTATAATTCAATTTAGAAAGTAAAATTCTATTGATACAAAGCTCTTTTTCGCTAAGATAAAGCTTATTATTTTCGTCTACGACCCTTTTAAAAATCTTTTATATAAAATTGGGCGTGGTCTTTAACCGATCTCGTCCATTTTTTCTAGAAATATTTCTTGCTATAGGGAAAATTTTTCTTCGAGTTATGGCTCCCGAAACATAGAAAATTTCTTAGTCATAAAAGGGGCGGTGCCACGCCCATTTTTTAAAATTTGAAGTTTTTCCTATTTATTGTTATAAATCCAGTGGGGAAATGTTATACCTTTGCTATAAAGCTTTTTTTCAAAGATATAGCTTATTTTATTCGTCTACGACCCTTTTAAAAATCTTTTATATAAAGCGGGCGTGGTCCTTAAGCGATTCGTTAATTTTTCTTCAAAGCATTCCTTATAGTAAAGGCAACCTCTCTGCCGAATTTTGTAACAATAGATTTAACAATTTTTGATTTATGATTAATAATATTTGTAAAATTGATTTTATCACAAATTCGCGGTGCCACGCCCTTTAAAAAAATTTTTTTTTTAATTTTTATCAAGAGTCTCAACTTCAGTCCACATGTCAAATTTCAGAATTCTAGGTGTATTATTTACTAAATAATCAGGTTTTTTGTGTTTTCCAAAATGTTATATATATAAAAAGTGGGCGTGGTTATCATCCGATTTCGCTCATTTTCAATACCAATCTATTCTGGGTCCAGATAAGCTCGCGTACCACATTTGGTGAAGATATCTCAATATTTACTCAATTTATCGTGTTAACGGACAGACGGACGGACGGACAGACGGTCGGACGGACATGGCTCAATTTAAATTTTTTTTCGATACTGATGATTTTGATATATGGAAGTCTATATCTATCTCGATTCCTTTATACCTGTACAACCAACCGTTATCCGATCAAAGTTAATATACTCTGTGTGCAAAGCACGCTGAGCATAAAAAATTCACTTAAACCTAAAAGTATGCAATATTAACCTTTGTACGTGAAATGATTGTGGATATCGAATATATATAGTTTTTTGTAAAAGAACCTATAGCTATTTCAAATTGCGGAGTATGGTAAAATAATGAAATATTTTCAACCAAGCTCAACCGAAAGACGAAGTGGTGTACATTAAAAAAATCGGAGCTTTTAACAAATAATCGGAGCCTGTAACATTAGGTCCTTGCAAGGGCTGTAATACATTTAAGCAATATGAAATTATTTAAATATTTAAAACATCAGGCTACGTTCCATCAATGGCTAATACTAACTCGGCAAATAAATTTGGTTGAGATGCCATCATATAAAGACAACACAAACCACCACAATCGAAGACAAAAACACAGCTATTGAATAACATGCGTACAACCCAGCGAAAATACCGCTTCATGTTAAAGAATCAAACAAACCTGTACTGAACGCAACCAAAAGCTAAATACACAATTTTGGTTCAACATTTGGTTTTAATTTTGCGGCATCATCATCATCAATAATGTAGTTGAAGCACAAATACATGCATAGACAACAACACATATATGTGAGCTGTAAATGTATAACAGCAATGTCATGAGTGAAGAAACAGCCTCCAAAAACAGCAACAAAGGAACATGATATTTTAAAGCTTTCAGCTGTTGTTTGACCCTTCAAAGCTGACCGACACGATACGGCGAGCACCAAAAACAGCTCAGCAAAATAGTCAACAAATCCGTTGACAAGCAGAACAACAAAATGTGTTGCGCACAAATCCATGTGAACCAAAAATAACACAACGGCATATTGTAACTGGATTTTGTAGCTGACCGTTTTTTTTTTTTTTTTTTTGTGGTTCTCATTTTGTTTTTGCTATCGACGCGCTTGTACGAGCACTCAACAAGGATTCAGTTCATCGACCACTTAATTTATCCAGCTAAGCTTTGAGCCACAACTCATTTATGCGTAGTGAAATGTGCCAACAATGCAGTGTTAATAGCGGAAACATTTTGAGAGGTGTGAGAATGGGATATATGACGATAGAATTGTGAAATATGTAGAATGTGTTGCTTTTTGTACAGCGTTATAATGAAAAAGCGGTATATGAGACAAGAGAGAATGTGCCTAAAAGTATGCATTGTGCGCGATAACACTTAAAAGGACAAATACACAAAAGAGCTGAGTACGAGTGGGTTACAGAAAAATGTAATTGTACTAGCGCCTGCTTAATTGAAAGAAAATTTATATGCATTGTTAAACTGCATGCATTTCAAAGAAAATTCAATGCATTTAATTGCTCAAACCTGACGCGCTGACAATGTGAGTCCTTTACTAAATTTCGCAACAAGCGTAGTAAAAGTAACTACGCCAGCACCACAATAACCGAAATGCAACATTCTCTGCACAACAAAATTTTAATCAGTACAAAAAGAGCATGTAGCAAGGGCTTAAGATTTTTTTTAATATGCTGTAAAGCCTACATTTAGGCGCTGTTATATCTAAATATTGTAAATGCAGATTTTGCTTATTTTCCGAAACAACAAATGTCCTTTGGCATCATATAAGCTTACTCGTTCGAATAGTGAAACAAATTTGTTAGCATAGTATAATTTTAGGCGCACCACCATTACCATGCATTACTATGCGCCGTATAATGCCTATTCATTATGCATTAATGTAAATACAGCAAATGTTTTGCAATCATTAACATAATTGAATTACAAATAAGTGCGCAGGCACATAGTTATACATACAAAAATATATGTAAAATACAAAAATCAGATATACTTATATAAAATTGCGTACTTGCTAGGCTCAGCTACTTCCTAATTTCTGCGTTGTAGTAGCATTTTAGGCATTTTGAACCCACACCATGATGCTATCATTAGAAATTTGTAATTCTTAATGGTTGGCTTGTGCAAATTTTACAACAAGCTTTTTAATTACTATTCCATTCGATAGGAGCAGTGCTAAGCAAATAAAAAAAAAAAAAATGTTGACTAATGGACTTAAATTTTGTGTAAATAAACATACAAACAGGAAGCGTGAAATAGACTCTAGTATGGAGGTGCAATATTTTGTATAAGGCAGGGGATTGGGATGGAGTGAGGTTGACTGCAATTTCTGCAGCCGCCTGACAGCAGACTAATTGTAAATAGCGAATTTTCCAAGTGAGTTTGTTTTTTCGGTACTTATTTATGTCTGTATTTAGCCAGACGTACGTATCACGCACACACACTTACGCCCAGCCGATTCTGAGTAAACGTGCAGTGAAATATTTGAAAATATTTAACATATTGTACTCAATTGAGGTAGAAAATTAGTGCATTGATGTTGAACTAAGTGGGTTACAACTTTATTTTCGAAACAATGGTTTTGTGTATCAAAGGTCGGAATTGAAACCCCTCGCTCAAGTTTGGTAAAAAGTTGTGCTTTTTATAAGAGATTAAAAGTTTTAAATTTTGAAAAAATTGTATTTTTGGATCACTGAAATAGCAACAATGATAATGCAAAAGCAGAAAACACACTATTATTATTATTATTATTATTATTACTAGGCCTGGAAGCACTGCGACCTTTGTGCAGATCTATTGTGCATGACCTTTCAGGCTAATTTCTCTTCAGGCTTTTTACACTATATCACATAGGGATTAAGAGTGACACCACCCCGATAGGAGAGTCTCTGCCTAGCCAGAGCGACGCACTCGCAGAGAATGTGAACCGACGTTTCATCCTCCAGCTCACAGAAACGACAAAATTGAGTATCGGATAGATTTAACTTACTTGGGTGATATCGTAGACCACAGTGTCCCGTATTGTACGCAGTGAGAGTCCTTAGGTCCTCCCTGCTTACGATAATGAGTTTGGCTGATACTTTCGTTGCCGGAAGTATAAACAGTTTGACCTGTCTTTGCCTTGGGCAGTCAATACAGTGACGTCTGAATTGTTTAGTTTCCCAGTTACTTATAGTTTCCTTTGTGTGTGCTTTTTTAAGTCCAAAAAATGGCTCTGGACCATATAATACTGCTATAGCACCCTGCTTTGCTAGATAATCTGCATGTTTATTACCTTCATGACCCTGATGTCCGGGAACCCATCCTAACAAAACATTGGTTTTGGCTCCCAGGCCATTAAGGATTTCAGCGCAGTCATACACTAACTTAGATGTAACTGTGTAGGATTGCAAGGCACGCAGGGCCGCCTGGCAGTCCGACATAATGTATATGCTTTTCGATGTTGAGCCTCTCCGAAGAGATTTCTGCTGAAATATGGTGGGGTAGCATCCCATTGGTATCGATTTCTTGAAGCTCGGCCCATTGATTCCAGCTCCCGTTCTTCCGTTATCGAATTTCGATCCATCCATGAACCAGAACTCTGAGTCAGAGTCATCACAGAGATTCCCTGTTTCCCAGTGCATACAATCCACAATGGACACTTCAAAGTTCCGTGAGACTCTGAGCTTAGGGGACATATGTCACGCAGTGGTAATGTGAGAAAAGCACATTAAGGAAGGCCATACCACTGCGATAGTATCGAATAGACCGCTCTACAGTCAATAAATTGCTTGTTCAGATATTTGAGATATTCCCTGGCTAGAATAGTGTATCTAAGTACAAAGCAAGTGCGTAATAATTTCTATTCATTCCTGTCCCTTTAGCACAGGGAGAAGTTGGCTTCTGAGATTTCTATGCGTTTACTCATGACTTATAGCAGACAGTGGCCCGTTTGTATTACGATCAATGGAACTAAGTGATCTCCCCCATTTTTTAGAAAATTTTGTTTGGTTCACAATAATGCGGTGCCAAATTCGCTTGAACATTTCAAATGTATATTACAGTACAGTGAGCCATACTACGGTAGGTTAGGTTAAGACAGCGTGCATGCGGCTTCCCACACTTCCACTAGGGGAGACTTAAGAAGGAGAGAGAGACTTAAGAGGACATTCCGTGGCAGTTATGAGCGCGGTGTTTTGACACGCCTGCAGTTTCCTCAACTGTGCCTCTCTTAGGTTCGGCGAACATATTGGGAACATAGTATAAAAGCGGCCAGCGAATTACTTTATAAGTGGTTAAGAGTATTTCTTTGTCTTTTCTCCAAATGCTGAAAGGAGACTTGAGGATATTGTTATGGCTCTGCACCTTACTTACAGTTGCGTATGTATGCTTGCCGAAATGGAGATCCTGATCAAACGTCACAGCGAATGTTTTCGGATGTGAAGCAGTCGATAGTGTAATTCTTTTGACTTGGATGTCCAATATAGTCGATATTTTACCTGTCCATGCTGCAAGTAAGGGGTCTGTGGATTTGGTGTGATAATGTAGTAGGGATCCTTAAGCATCCCTTGTTTAATGCTTCTGGAATTTGATGTTACGATTCTGAAACGCACCGAGACCTGCGATTACATAGATCACTAGCGGTACACCGCGGTACTAGGATGAACCTATATAGTTTTGTAGTAATGTGCTATGATAGACGTTCGATAAGTCTAGCGCTACGAGTAATCTCTATGGTGGAGTTCTTGATGCAGTCCACAATTTATCTGTGTGTTATAAGTACCTGCGTGGTAGTGGTGCTATGTAGTGTTTGGACTGAGATGAGTTTGGTTGAGTCCTTTGGTCAATAGATGGATCACTGCAGGAGTGGGGTTTTGAATTGCTTTGAAAAGATGTTCGAGCTATAATCCAGACAGTCGTCGCTTTAACCGTCCTGGCGTAGCGTTATTTAAATATACATATATAAAAAATAGTTCAAGAAAAAGATTTATAAGTTTTAACAACAAATTTTTGCTCTTTTTTAAGTGAATCTGAGATATCGCAACAACAGCTTTTACTACTTTAAACGTCCAATTGGTTCACTTTATTTTCTTTTCAAAAATTCACCTTTACAGCTACCACATAAGTCGTTATACCTTGCTTTACGATACTGCATTTACTGCGTAACAAACTTTTATCAATTTTGTTTTATTACTTCTATTCTCTCTATTACTTATTTAAAAACAATGATGTGCTTGATTGAGTTCAGTATACTTTGTTGTAGTTCAGTTAAGTCTACCTATTGGTTTGGTCAATAAGAACAATTGAAGGCAGCAAGTATTAAATTTTGTTTTTAATTTTTTGTGCAAACTTTTTTTCCTTACTTACTTTTAACTACTTTCTGTTACACTGTTTACTTGCACAGTACTCCACAAGGTTTTTTTTTTTTTGTTTTAATTTTTGTACTTTGTTGTTTTCTTTTTCACTTAGTTTCTGCCAACTTGTTTATCCAGTGTATCCGTATAGACTTACATGTTAGTAAGAATGTCTATACTTATTGGCAAATAAATTCCAAATCAGCGTCAATATGCTGTGATGAAGTGCAATGCATTGCAAACTGCATTTGGGATTTCAATTTTTTTTCCTTACTTTTGTTTTCCCTAAAAGCTCTGAGACTGAATCATCATTACTCAGTCGAGTCTAGCGCCGCGGGATAGCCAATACGTCTATGGCAGTCAATTTGTGTGCTCCCGAGGGCGTTCACTTTTCAACTTGTAGATCACATTTAAGTGATTTTTCTTCGCTTGCTTTGCTTTTGTTTTAGAAAAGTTTTAAAGTTTCACTAAGTGAAAAGAATGTTGGAGGATTCAGAGTCTTTAAAGTGCTGCATAAAAATTTATTAAAAAAAATATTCTTTCGGCACATTTTAAGTTATCAAAGAATATATAGCCTGATGCTATTCCCTGTCTCTTAACGTTCTTCGGTATATAATTGATGGTTAACTTGTAATAATTTTCTGTATTAGACAATTTTTCCTGGGGCAATTTATTTATATATTTATTGTTACTATGACAAAAGATAAAAATATTGTATTGAATTATAGTTAACAAACATTCGTGTATATGTACATGATTTTGTCAAAGCTACTCAAAATCAACATTAGTTTCAGCAACAGATAGGAAGGAATCACCGTGATTGACTGACTGCGACAGCATCTACTTCGCGTACCCAATCTTTCTTACTTACTTAGTTAGCGCTTAACCGTTTTGACGGTTATGGCTGTCCAACAAGGCGCGCCAGTCACTTCTTATCTGAGTTTTCTAGTGCCAATTTGTAATACTAAGGCAATTTTAAACGTTTTCCACCAGGTCTTCCAGCGGAGTGGGGGCCACCCTCTTCCTTTGCTTACATAGGCCTATTCCCGAAAACGCTTACCAATAATAGCAACTGCAGACTCAAGCATAGCTCGGCAGAATTAACCCACAGCTTGGAAGGAATAACCGTGATTGAATGTGATAGCATCTGCTTTCCGTTCACAATCACCCTTGCCAATAATAGCAATCAAAGACTTAGCTCTGGCACATTTCAGCGAAAGCTTGCAAGGAATAACCGTGACTGGCTGCGACAGCATATTCTTTCCGTTTCTAAGACAGCTTACTAATAAAAGCAGTCATAGACCCAAACATAGCTCTGGCACATTTTGACAACAGTTTTGAAAGTAAGCAATGACTTGCAAACTGTAATAGCATTTGCTTCCCGTCGTAAATCACGCTTACAAATTTCAGCAACCATAGACTCAAACATAGCTCTCGTCAATGGAAAAATTCGCTGCTAAGTATGCTATGAACCAATGAACAAGTTATTTAAACTGCGACTGAATAACACTAGATGTCCCCGAAAATAATACAGAAATGGATATAAAAACGCCTCCGCCAACAGTCGATATCCAGTGTTAAAACAATGGTTTAAGGCCATAGCAGCCAACGTAATATTTCATGTGTTCTTTTCTAGAATTAGAAAAAACGTACTACAAATACATATGCCAAATAATTAAATGATTTTGGCTGTTCTGTAGGATTTCACAGCGATATTTAATGCTATTTACTAGCAATATAATCAGCAGATAAAAACGTAGAATTGATTCCTACTGTTGGGATATTTGTTCTGATGAAGTAAAACTGCTATGACTGATAGCTTACAATTATGATCTGTGATTTATCCTAAAAAATCACGGAATCGGTCAGCATTACGCCGAATGAATCGCTTTTTTTACCACTTTTAATTTTCTTTCTTTAAAAACAGAATAACTTTTTAAGTGGCCCGTTCTTTGCCCTGATGTCACCTTAATTTTGAATCTATATCATAAGTTTAATATTTATTATTAATATTTGTCGACATTTGAATTGAATCAAACAATCAAAGCCAACTAGATGAGGTATTAGCGCATCATAAAGTGAATAAAGCTATATATGAGTGAACTGGAAGAGTGTGCGCTTTTGGTTTAAGATTTGTGATTTTTTTAAGTTAACAGGGGAAATAGCTAAACAGTTTCTTATAGATCGCTATAAAAAATCTGCGGAATCCTTTACACTTCCCTTATGTAAGTCGCTTTCATTTCTGCGTTTTTGGAGTATTTTCTCAGTGAGATAGAGTCGTAAAATTTGAAACGAAAAATTGGCGCTAGGTGGTTCCGACAATGTCCGATTTTGAAATTTGGAGAGAAGTTTTAAGTAACTTCCCTGCAGCGAAATACACCAGTTCCGAATTAGCTCAGAAATACCGCATTGAAAAACTCGTAAAGCGATCCGGAGAGAACACTATAAGAGAATTAATAAATATTACAACAGCGATCCAAGTTCAGATAGAGCATATGAAGACTTCCCATTTAGCTTGAAATTTTACACTTTAGACCTAGTTAAGGGTGAGACAATGCAACAAAAGTTGAAAGAAATTTACGGGAGGGGACGTACCGGTTGAGATAGTTAGAAATTTCAGACAAGATAAGGAATCTTCTGATAGGTTTTCCTATAAATTCCTAGGACGCAAAAGGCTTGAAATTTAAAATGTGGTTCAGAGGTCAAAGACAATTTTACTCGAATGGATTAATTTGCTACATCTTTGAGATGCTTCCCAGAAGTAATAATATAAATAAGAGAAGGAGTACCGAGGGGTGGCGGCTGAGCCGAAATATCTGGAAATCGCGTATTATACAATGGAATCTTGTTATCAAATTTTTTAAAAATTTCCAATTGAGCTACAAACTTAATTCCACTCAAATAATCGAGTTGATCGTTGTAATACAACCAAGGGGAAAATTATTCCGGTAGGGGCCGCATGGGTCGAAATTCATATTTGGAAATCTCAAAAGATATTTGGAAACTTGCGATTGGTATTTAAATATCTTCCCGGCAAGCTGGAGCCTTGAAATTTTAAATTTATATCAGAGGCCATAGAAAATGCAAAACTTTTTCCAAAAAGTTCCTTCTTCTACCTCGATTAATGTGTTAGGAAAAATCGTACAGGAAGGGAGTAAATTTATAATGCACTTGCACTAGAAACTTGAAATTTTACACTTAGCTCCGAGCTTTGAAAGATAAACTTTTAAAATCTTAAACTACCATACATATGGGGCTACTCATAGGCCGCTGAATATCTAGAAAGCTGAGCATCACAACCGACATCTGATTGAAGAGTTGCCGCCTCCAAGAAACTAAAGAAGTCATATCCGTTAGCACTACGACGAAATACTGCACTTAAAAATTCAGCCTTTTGAAGGACAGGAGCGTGGAAAACCCCTCAGAGACATCCACAAAAAAGTCATCGGGCTAATATGCCAGAGAACCCCCGGTGAAACCAGTTGTCAAAGAAAAATACCTTTTGCCACCGCAGGACGACTTGCGACAATCTACCTCAGCTTCTATCTAGATACCGCAATAGGATAAACTCTTACTTATCCAGAATGAACTCCGTCATACCCAATGTATGTGCTGTTTGCCATGTGCCCCCACATGAAACCTCTAACGCCCTTATTTTTCTGGTCCAACCCTGTTGAAACAGCAAGTTTCCTCAGACTCCCGATAGAGGATATTTATAAAAATCTGTGAGTGGTTGCACCTTTTGGATGAGGCGAATAACTGCTACAACAACAAAAACCGCATATAAACTTTATTTCACGAATTCTCGAAATTTGTTCAATGGCTCAAATTCTACTCACAAAACTTTAACCTAAATTATTTTTACATATCTTCAGGGAGTTCAAAATTTACTACATTTTCTAACATGCACAAGCTACGACCACATCTTTACATTGCCTCTTAGTTTATTATTAATACCATCCCTCAAAAAATACACGCGCAACTCATTAATCACATCCCAACAAACACTGAAAACAAAAGTCTCAAATGTTTGGGAAAAACATTGATTCTCAGTTTGATATTCAACATTATTTATCCTTTGAAACAAAATATTATCTCGACTTTTTCTCAAACGTCGATCTTCAACTTGAGAATAATTTGAGGCGTACTTCAAAGTTTTTTTTCCTCAAATGTTTGAGAAAACATTAATTCTCAGTTTGATATTTAGAACTATTAAACATTTGAAGGTTTTTCTCAAACGTTGTTCTTCAACTTGAGAATGGTTTGAGATATACTTGCATTTCGTTCCATTCTGGTTGAAAACCGTCGATATCATGAAATATTTTCGTTAATAATAATGTGAATACTTTTTGCGCCAATGTGCCTAAATTTTAAAGTACATAATAAGTGTTCATGAAGCCCAAAAATACATCAATGCTATCGATAGTGTCGTCGACAGTGCCGTTGATAATTCGTAGATTTCTAATTTGCATACTTTAGTTGGAAATGTAAACAAGCGATTTTATTGGGTGAAGTTGGACATAAAGTGAAAAAATAAAGAAGTATTTATACATTTTAATAATATCAAGTGATATTGCACTACATTATGCATAAATCTAAAGGAGTTCAAAGTGAAGTGAGGCAAATAATAAATTTGCTTACCGAAAGTGGCACAAGAGTGGATTCTATTTCGTTCTGATTTATTCTCGTTTGAGAAAAAGTTGATAATCCAAAAATTCTCAATTTGAAAATAAAGAAAAATTCCATATTAAAAATGTGCCTTTTAGCTTGAGAATGCTATCAACGACTATTTGAAATGCATTTGAAAACTATCGTTTGAAAAGTGTGAAATGTACTGATTCTCAAATCTGTCTCAAACTGAGAATTGACAAAAATGTTTATTGGGATAGTTACTCCATCCTTAACACATTACATCTCTGACACACATACACAGACTCATATTTTCATATTTCCTTTCTACAATGTGCCGGTCACTCTGGTCAGCCGCTGCGTGTTGTACGCATACTGATTTTTTGGTTAAACACTTTTTCACGCCTTTTCACCGACAAACTTCAAAGTTTTTTTTTGTTTTTAGTTTATTTAAATATTTTTTTCTCATTTCTTTTCGCATCGTATGGTTTTACACAAATGCGTTTACCAAAAACCACAACAAAGACACAAATTCCAAAAATTTTACACGCAGTTGTATGCTGTTTGCGTATTGTGGTTGGTCAGCTGTTGTTATGTGTTTGTTGTTGTATTTTTTGTTAAGTCATTAAACTGTAAAATAGGTGAGTGAGAGCACTTAAATTAGCTGACCGCAAATTGCTTTAGTACGAGCATATTTAGTAACCCAAATGTGGTCGGACGACAAAAAAGGGAAATAAAATGGTAAAATTCGAATGCATTAGAATGGGGCTCCTAAGATATATAGATAGAGTTAGGTTGAACTGTACGATCCAGGAGTACCGCACATAGACTAAATGAGTCCACGATTAATAAACCCCATCAGGAACTAGGACCTTTGATATAAAACAACTCCGTCCTCTTGCTAATAAATGAAGCTTTCCAAGATCTATGCTACTTGTTGTTTTTATATCTGATAGTTGCATCATTCGTAATAGCTGGAATCTTAGCATGCTTGATTGTTTCCTCCTCTAACCCACATTTCTTACTACCGCTATCACTTACAAGGCCTATATTAAAAGCGGTTTCCAGTCCAAATACCATGAGCTTGCATTTCTTTCTTTTCAATAATAAGGTTAACTTTGTTAATCTAACACTGTAAGCACTGCACATGAACGTCCACACTTTGCAGCCCCGCGTTTGGTTCTACGCTTTTCCTGCTTGGACGAATATTTGCAGCTCTCGCTTTTTTTTAATTTCGCCAAATCTAATTTGAATGCCAACATTCAACTCCAGTAATGATATGGTGCAACAAAATACAAAAATAAAATAAAATTTCAAAATGGGCGTGCCTCCGCCCTTTTTCATTTAATTTGTCTAGAATACTTTTAATACCATAACTCGAACAAAAATTTACCAATCCTTGTTGGTAAGGGCATAGCTTCTATGACGTTAAGTGAGATGTGAAATTTTCTGTGAAAATGGGCGAAATCGGTTGAAGCCAGGTGACCGTCTGTCTTTCCGCTAGGCCATTAATATGATAAATTGAATAAACATCGATGTATCTTTACTAAACTTTGTTTAGGTAATTACCTGAACTCACTTCATCTTGGTATTAAAAATGGAGGAAATCCGACTATGACCACGCCCACTTTTTCTATATCGAAAATTTCGAAAAATGAAAAAAATGCCATAATTCTATACCAAACATGAAAAAAGGAATGAAACATGGTGATTGGATTGGTTTTTTGACATAAAATATAACTTTAGAAAAAACTTTGTAAAATGGGTGTGACACCTACCATATTAAGTAGAATAAAATGAAAAAGTTCTGCAGGGAAAAATCAAAATACTATTAACACCTTTCATTTGATACCCATGTCATACAAACACACATTCCAGGGTTACCCTAGGTTCATTTTCCTACATGGTGATTTTCCCTCATTTGTCAAAGATTGAAGGAAAATCGTTCCAAAAAACGTCGCCTTGGTCTACAATTTGGCCGACACGAATGTGATATGGAATAAAAAAGCACTTATAAACCATCTACGAAACCCTACGAAACCAACGCAGCTAAGCACTCAGCTGAGTATGTAATGTTCAGTTACACCCGAACTTAGCCTTCCTTACATGTTTGGGCTATCGTTATGCTAAGCATTGATAGTCTGTATACCCCACTAATTTTTTAGGTAGTTGCTTGTTTTTGGTTCTCCACCAAACAAGGGCTCTATAGCAAAAGATGGGTTTTGCAATCACTGGATATACCCAATGAGCGAGAGAGAGTGCGTTGGGTCCCCACTTACAACCCAGCATTCTTCTACATGCATAAAGTGTCGTCGAGGCCTTCTCCTCTGTCCACGCAACGTTGAGCTTCCACTAAAATAAAAAAATAAATGCAAATCCCAAAAGATTTTAGGCCAAGCTTATCTTCCAATCTGCGTTGTGTGCCTTTTAATTTGTTATAGGAATTGGCGAACGGCATCTGCAAGACAGACGAATTTCCACTGAAGAGGAAGATTTTCATGGTAGAAATACACGTGGATTGTGTATCAAGTCTTTGGCGAGAGGCGACCCCGCTTACAAAACTTTTTTTTCTAATTGAAAAACTCTCTTCTTAATTTTCGATATTACTTTGTCTGGCAGCCGCTGTCGATATATATTTTTTTTTGGCAGCGTCACCCCTCTTAACTTAATCGTAGTCCAAATTGGGACCTTGTATCTCTTAGTAAACAAGATCATAAGCGTCTTCTCTGCGTTGGAGTTCAAACTGTCCATAGATGTCCAGTTATGTATATTCCGAAGCACTAATCGCCAAGTAGCTCAAGGGTTGTGCAGCGCATCCCTTTCAAGGGGTCGCCGGCGCAATATATAGCTTATCCAACCCAGTTATCATCCTCACCTATCCGTGTCCAATCCTGTTTCTTTCAGCCAAGGCTCTGGTTACCCTATGTTCCTCATGAAATTAGTGGGGGTGGGGGGGGGGGGGGGGGGGGGGGGGGGGGAGGGGGGGGAGTTCGGGATTGCCTAGAAAGTTCGATGTGGTCATATTAAATTGTTTCCGCAATGGCCGGAATTTTTGCTTAGTTGTGCTTGATACCGGAACGTGCCGAATCTATATCCGGCTAAGGACCATCAATCTTCATCAATTAGTATCTTTATCACTATGACAACAACAGCGTATAAGCACAGCCAAACTTCATCAAAGTCAAATATATTTTTCTGTGTAAATACTATGGTTCAAGGTTCTCTTTTATGTCGCTTGTTATATATACCGTGCCTTTGGTTGGAGTCATAGAATTACACGAATCTTTTTGTGCTCACGAATTGATACACTTTAACGATATTCTCTATCATCTCAGTTATGTTTGTGTATGGCTTCAAGCGAAAACGAGTTAGTAGTAACACCAATACCTCTTTAGTGATCTCTAGACCAACTAATTGTTTGTTACCAACGCAATATTATTAACATAAAAGTTTTATATTACACTTCAAACAACCAAATAATTATTCTATTGAAATTTTCACATCCCCATAATTTTTCATGATTTTAGTAGCATAATTACTACACCTTATTAATATATTTTTCTAAAAACTAATTACTTTTTTTGCTCGCAGCACTAACAATGCTGCTAAGCAACTAGAGCTAAATTATTCTTACTCGTACTGCTAAATTTCATTCGGCATCTTACTCTCACCACCCCGCTCAAATATATCTGCAAATATATACCATCAATATTTTCACGCTCTTCCCCTTAGGTTTTTTGATGGCACAGTATTTCATTTTGTTCTCATTAGAATTTCATTAAAATTTCTAATTAATTTCTGGATTTTTTTTCTTTGGCGTTCATTATGAAAACCTGCATATACGAATAAGGAGT